>NC_055683.1:34785482-35085482 GCF_017639745.1 Melanotaenia boesemani
TTCGGTTCACGCATTGAGTCCTTTTAAGCTTAAGGTGGCTATGGCTAGTAATCCGCTAGACATGTATGTCTATGAGTAATCATACCAGGTGGCCGCGCTCGCTATGCTAAGCTAACTAGTATAAAACCTACAAAACCGTTGGTGCTTTTTTCTGCAAATTATCTAACGATGTCAGAAGATGAAGATGTGTTTGACACTTTGGAACACATTTCGCAATAGGCTTACCGTAAACTATATGATTCTCTGTCGAGTCTTTAAATGCTCAGAATTAAACGGCGACGGACAACCAGACAGAGCGCCGGTGTAAGAGGAAGTGACGGAATGCCGTCGCTTCCTGCCGTCTTTTACGTTATCTATCTTTTAAAAACTTTAGGACTGAATTGTAATGGAAAGGGGTTCCTTTTGTTTATTTTTTATTTTTTTACAACCCTTTATTTTGATAGAAATGACCGAAAATCATAAATAGGATCTCATTTAACTTTACAATAAAAAAGATCATTTACAACACAGACGTATATACTGGTTGCAAAACTTCTCTATGGCCACAAGGTGTTGCTAAACAGCAAAAGTTCAAAACTAACACTTGTTAGACTGTTTAGGGTAGTATTATAGAGCGCAGTAAAGACCGATATTAAGCAAAGGTCAGTATACGTCGACACAATGAATACTTCTGGTTTAAATTTTGGAAATATAACCAACCACTTACGGTTTAACACAATTTCGACTAACTAGGACTTTAAAATCCACGTTATTGTGCTTATTTTTCTTTTTACAATGTTTATTACTTTTTTGTTAAAATTATTAAGGGAACAAAGTCAGTTGACTTTAACTGTCTCAGACTACAGCAACATCAACAACCACCTAAAATAAATAAATTCTTGTAGATAAATTGTATCTACATTTTGCAGAAGATAAAATTTATTTTTATCTCTTCACTTTTCTAAAATTCCTGTTGCCTGATCATTTTGAGACTTCCCATGTTTGGCTTGTGGCCTCTAGGTTCCCACTTTGGTGTGTTATGAATTCTTTTAACCTATGTCAGTATCAATTATTCTCAACATTTTACTTTCCATTATGAATTTGTCTTCTTTCATTAGCAATTATGTCAATTCTACTTATTAAGTTTGCCTCATCCTCTTTTATTTTCCCTCCACTTGTTTCACGCAGCATGCATCTTTATTATAACTCTGAGAATTATTGAATGAACAAACAAACAAACAAACACTTAGTTCTGCAGGTATGTAACATAATCTCACTCACATTTCCCTCAACATCAGTATCAGAAATGTAGATCAGAAAGAAGTTTATCATAAAATTTAACTTAATTAATAATAAACCATGCACTGAAATGCTCACTCAAATCACCCCTATGATGATGAGAAAGGAAGGACCAAAGTTTCCCTTGCCCGGACATGGGTCACAGGGGCCCCCCTCAGGAGCCAGGTCTGGAGGTGGGGCACGGAGGCGAGCACCTGGTGGCCGGGCCTTTGCCCGTGGGGCCCGGTCGGGCTCAGCCCGAAAGGGCGCCCAGAATCGCGTGGACATCGGGGACAGTTCCCCAGGACTGGCAGACTGGGGTGGTGGTCCCCCTCTTCAGAAAGGGGGACTGGAGGGTGTGCTCCAACTACAGGGGGTTCACACTCCTCAGCCTCCCCTGTAAGGTCTATTTGGAGTGCTTGAAAGGAGGGTCCGTTGAATAGTCGAACCTTGGATTGAGGAGGAGCAGTGTGGTTTTCGTCCTGGTCCTTTCATCGTGGAACAGTGGAACAGCTCCACACCCTCTTCAGGGTCTTTGAGGGGGCATGGGAGTTTGCCCAACCAATCTACATGTGCTTTGTGGACTTGGAGAAGGCATTCAACCGTGTACCCTGTGGGGGCTACTCCGGGTGTATGGAGTGCCGGACTCGCTTGTGCGAGCTGTCCGGTCCCTGTACGACCGGTGTCTCAGCTTGGTCCGCATTGCGGCAGTAAATCAGAATCATTTCCAGTGCGGGTTGGACTCCGCCAAGGCTGCCCTTTGTCACCGATTCTGTTCATAACTTTTATGGACCGAATTTTTAGGTGCAGCCGAGGTGTTGAGGGGATCTGGTTTGGTGGCCTCAGGATTTGGTCTGTGCTTTTTGCGTATGATGTGGTTCTGTTGGCTTCATCGGGCCGTGATCTTCAGCTCTGACTGGAGCCATTCGCAGAGGAGTGTGAAGCGGCTGGGATGAGAATCAGCACCTCCAAGTCCGAGACCATGGTCCTCAGCCAGAAATGGGTGGAGTGCTCTCTCCGGGTCTGCAATAGGGTCCTGCCCCAAGTGGAGGAGTTCACGTATCTGGGGGGTCTTGTTCATGAGTGAGGGAAGGATGGAGCGGGAGATCGACAGGCGGATTGGTGCAGTGTCTGCAGTGATGAGGACTCTGCATCAGTCTGTCGTGGTGAAGAAGGAGCTGAGCCAAAAGGCAAAGCTCTCGATTTACCGGTCGATCTATGTTCCTACCCTCACCTATGGTCATGAGCTGTGGGTAGTGAGCGAAAGAACAAGATTGTGAGTACAAGCGGCCGAAATTAGTTTTCTCTGCAGGGTGGCCAGGCTCTCCCTTAGAGATAGGGTGAGAAGCTCGGTGATCTGGGAGGGGCTCAGAGTAGAACCGCTGCTCCTCCGCATTGAGAGGAGCCAGATGAGGTGGCTGGTGAATGTGGCCGGGGAGAGGGAAGTCTGGGTTTCCCTGCTTAGACAGCTGCTCCAGTGACCCGATTCCGGATAAGCGGCAGAAAATGGATGGATGGATGGATGGATGGATGGATGGATGGATGGATGGATGGATGGATGGATGGAATGGATGGATGGATGGATGGATAGATGGATGGATGGATGGATGGTCTGAGTAGATTAAAGTTGTGTCTGTGTGTGAGACACATTAATGAGTTGTCCAGCTACTCAGATGACGATTGATGCTGTTTAATTTGCACATCTAGTTTTTTCATACATCTGGGCTGATGAAAATTGAGTTAAATCAATTCAAAACAAACCATAGATTCTTCCTGTACATAAAAAAAAGAAAACATGCATGCCTAAATTCTGCAACCCTTCTGTTTTGCACCCCGACCTAATAGCCGAGCTGAGTCACATCAAACATGCTCACTGCTGTTTTTCAGATTTCAGATTTCTGGAGCACCGATGACAGCAGATGGTCAGAACAGCATGTGCCCATTCATCTTTGTTAAGTATCTTAATGGGGATATGTGACTGATTGTTTCAGTAGAAAATACAGAAACTTTTTTACTCTTGAACTCTTATGTAAACAGGTATATCCACAATGGCTTTGAGGTGCAGGTGTGTTTAATCCTGCCACAGATGGAGTTTGGTCCAGATTTGAAATATCTGGTGTAATTCTGTAAATACATTCAGTCCTGCTGGATTTAACGATGTGGACTTTCTCTACCATGCAGCTTGTTTACTTGGTGTTTTAAGTGGTTTGATAAAGACCATTTATTGCCATCTTTAATAAATGTTTGGTCTAATTTAAACAAATCTGTGACACTTTATCAGTAATATAAAAGAAATAAAAATAAAAAAAAATTAAATTAAATAATAAAAAGATTTGAGGGTTGTCATAAATTTGTGATACTAGAAGGTTAAGGCAAGGGCCAGGACAGAAATTAAAAAAGATATACATGAGGAGTTTAAATTGTGCTCAGCTTTATGTTAATGTGAATATTAGTTTTAAGCTTGTTGTTTTATTGTCTTTTATTGTCTTTTATATTTCTTGAATTTAAATTTTATCTACCAGTTGTATAGCACTTTGTTGTTTTTAAATGTGCTTAAAGTAAAATTGACATGACTTAATTAAAAAATGTAAATAATATGGTAAACAGAAAAGTAAGGTATGATTACTATTGTATTGTCATTAAAATATTAGTTTAAAGTTTTTCTTTAGAGTTTATCCTAATATTGTATTGCTTTTATGTTTGTTTTTGCTTAAAATTAGCCATGGAAGTGTCACCATTTGGTATTTTTGTATGTAAAGGAGTGTTGGTATAAAAAGCTCTGCTTCAGTCTCAGTGTCTCTTTAAACTGAGTTTAATTCTTGACTAATTACATTTGTTTATTTAACTGGCTTTTGCTGATGTTTAGTCCAGTTAGATGTGTACATTGAATTACAGCCACTGAAACACATTTATAGATCTTTATTTTACCCATGAAGGGCAATTTATTTGAGCAGTTTGAAGCAGCTGCATCGAAAACATACAGAATATCTACTGTAATGTTTGCAATCTAGTAATTAAATGTGTGTGTAACTTCTTTCACATTAAGAGTTTTACAATAAAAAGGCGTTGGAAATGTAAATAATGTTCTTCAGTACATCTTAATGGCAGCTTTCATTTTGCATCAAATATTTATGAGGGAGGGGTAGTCGTTATCTTTCATGGGGCCCCAAATTCCTGATCAGGAGCACCTGTGGGAAGAAGACCTTCCACTTTTTATGGTGCATCTGTTTTGATCTTTACATACTTAGAAGCTCAAAGGCTTTTCACCTTATTTTTGAGTGATGAGTGATTAAAAAACAAAAGAAAATGGGATGATGTTGGCTCTGAATGTGTTAAACTACATCAAATATTAAATATACAAAAAAGTAGCTTTTTTATATGTTTTTTTTCTTTCTACTCCTTGTGCCTCAATGAGGCTGATCAGCCACATTAACCTTTATCTACCCCATCTTTTCTGACTGCATGTTCCTTGAATACTATTGTAGGTATATTTTACAGAAGGCAGGCAGTGTCATGGAGGGAATACTGAACAGGAATGTCAATGGCACAGGCTCAAGGACTCAAGCAGCTATTAACATTTCTTTTTGGAAGGTTAATCAAAGGGCTGCAACAGAGGAAACATCCACAAAGAGATTCCAAATGAACAGCACAGGATGACTGAGGCCAAAAGGAGAGGCCAAATGATCACAAAACACACACAAAGATATACAAGATGATCACAGGCAAAACAACACCCCCCCCTAAAAAATAGAAAAAAGCTGAGAAGAGATCATCATACATCATTAGGAGCTTATACTTATTCAGTTCACAGATGCTTTTAGCCAAAGTGAATAAAAAGCGAGAATTATATGGGGGGGAGGCGTTAGCATCTGGACCAAGAACAAACTAGAAAAGATAGGAACAGAGCCAGCACTGCTAAAGCAAAAGAAAAACTAGATTTCCACTAAGAGAAACTAGATGAAATGGATTATATAAAGCGATGCAAAATCACCACAAAAAGACCAGAGAACCTGCAAATATACAGATGCTAAGCAACTATACAAGCCTAACAAACAAAATGACCCAAAAAAAAGACTCAATAAAACCTACAATGACTGAAAACATAAAAATTCTCAAAATGATCGGAAACAGATTAAAGATCATCTCTAACAAAGATTTTAAATGAGAATAAATGAATAATGAAATCCACAACCCATTCACAGAAAGTATGCTTCGTCTGGGTATTGCGAATGGACAAACTGACTCTGATTTGGATGCAAAGAAGTGGACTCAAAGGGACCAAATACAGTGGACTACATTTTCGCCTTACATGCCGTTAAAACACATGTATGTGTATGTGTAGGACAATAGTCTTTGGAAATGGCTTGTGGTCAGATGTGGAATGACAATGAGGTAAAGTGCTGATAGATATATGGTCCGAGGAAAACATATCACAGCTACTGGTGCTACTTCTAGTGAGAATAGGGACACATTATTCAAAAGGTTTGGCTCGTTTGGCTAAAATTTGTTGTGAATCTCAGTTTCGAAAAATGCCGCTCCACCCCTTCAAACTAATTATCCCTAATTATATCGAATCAAGTGGACTATCAAGCATAAGTGCATTCTAAGAAACCCCAAATTATCACAAACGGATGCAAAATACCAGGTAGTACTCAAAGCTTCCACGAAAAGGATCAAAAAGGTTACACTGAATATGCCAACCAACAACTTAGAGTTTTGACAAGAAGCTTACTTGGGTTCCCTCAAACAGATTAATAGACGTAAAATGATAAACTAATATAGGAGATGACGTTTGGCTTCCAACCGCTGCACTTTTATTTGCTTTTTTTCTTTCATAACACACAAATAAAATAAATTATTTTATAAAAAAAAAAATAATATCTCGAAATAATGAGTAACAACATTTTCTTAAGATAACAAAAATTTACATAATTATCTTGAGGAAACAACATTGTTTACTAGAGATAATGGTTTAACCGTGTTGTATGTGTCATATTGATTTTCTGAGACCTTTGGCATCATTTTATGCTAAAAACTTTGTTCCAAACTATGGCTTGGCGATATAGCCTAAAAATGATATTTTTAGATTTTTTTAAAACCAAATCTAATTTCTGATTTTAATCAGTTGTTTTCCTTTTCTTTCATAAAAATAAATTAAACTTATTAAGAACCATTTCAAACTTTAAGCTTTTGCATGCAAAATGTGTTTTATTTTATTCATTTATTTATATCAATGAATGAATGACAGCAAAGAAAGTAAATAACTTTTCCGCCGTATAAAACGGCTTCATAATTTGCATATGAAGCTGCAGAACCACTGCATAGTGATCTCTTTCCATCTGGATTCTTATACAGGAAATAATTCCCCTGATGTTTGTCATCTCTTAGTTTGTGGGCTGAAGTTGTCTTATATGCACAGCTAGTTTCCCGGTGTAAATGAAGGCTCACTACGCTTCCAGACAGATCTGGTTCTGTTCTGGCGTTTCACAACCTCAGTGCTTTCTTCCAAATGCGGCCCAACAGTTTAACCAGAAAACAGGTGGGAGTACTTTACTCTGCAGAGCTAAACATAAACATGGTAGAAAACCTATAGTTTCCCAAAATAAATAATATATTTAGATGAACGAGAAATTTCAGCTCAGCTGACGAATGTCATTGTTGCAAATCTTCCCATTTTTTCTTGGGACAGGCTTTAAAGAGTTAATTATTTCAATAAAAGCTATATTTTCCAGGAAACAAAAACACGCATGCTTGTGTTCTGTCATAGGTCCATCCATCCATTATTTGCCGCTTATCTGGAGTCAGGTTGTGGTGGGGAAGCTTCCTAAGCAGGGAAACCCAGCCTGACCTCTCCCCAGCCACATTCACCAGCTCATCCGAGGGCGTTCCCAGGCCAGCCACGAGATGTAGTCCATCCAGCGTGTCCTGGGTCTTCCCAGGGGCCTCGTTCTGGTGGGAACACCTCACCTGGGAGGCATCCAGGAGGCATCCTTACCAGATGCCCGAGCCACCTCATCTGGCTCCTCTCGATGTGGAGGAGCAGCGACTCTACTTTGAGCCCCTCTGAGCCCCACTGAGTTTCTCACCCTATCTCTAAGGGAGAGCCCGGCCACCCTGTGGAGAAAACTAATTTCGGCCGCTTGTATTTGCGATCTCGTTCTTTCAGCCCATCCTTCCCTCACTTGTGAACAAGACCCTGAGATACATGAACTCCTCCACTTGGGGCAGGAACTGACACTGGTTGTACAGGGACCGGACAGCTCGTACAAGGGGGTCTGGCAATCCATACTCCCGGAGTACCCCCGAACGCCTTCATCAAGTCCACAAAGCACATATAGACTGATTTAACGAACTCCCATGCCCCCTCAAAGACCCTGAAAAGAGTGTAGAGCTGGTCCACTGTTCCACGACTGGGACGAAAGCCACAGTGCTCCTCTTCAATCAGAGGTTTGACTATCTGACTGACCCTCCTCTCCAGCACCCCTGAATAGACCTTATCAGGGAGGCTGAGGAGTGTGATCCCCCTGTAATTGGAGCACACCCTCCTGTCCCCCTTTTTTAAGAGGGGGACCACCACCCCAGTCTGCCAGTCTAGGGGAAATGTCCCCGATATCCACGCGATGCTGCAGAGGCGTGTCAGCCAAGAAAGCCCTACAGCATCCAGAGCCTTAAGGAACTCTGAGAAGACCTCATCTCTCCCCGGGGCCTTGCCATCGAGGAGCTTTTTAACCACCTTAGTGACCTCAGCCCCAAAGATGGGAGAGCCAACACCAGGGTCCCCAGACTCTGCTTCCTCATCAGAAGACGTGTTGGTGGGATTGAGAAGGTCTTCGAAGTATTCCCTCTACTGCCTCACAACGTCCTGAGTCGAGGTCAGAAGCCCACCCATCCCAACTGTACACAGTGTAGATAGAGCACTACTTTCCCCTCCTGAGCCGCCAGATGGTGGACCAGAATCTCCTCAAAGCCGTCCAGAAGTCATTCTCCATGGCTTGTCCAAACTCCTCCCATGCCCGAGTTTTTGTCTTAGCAACCGCCGAAGCTGCGTTCCGCTTAGCCTGCCACTTAGCCTGCCTCTGGAGTCCCACAGGCCAAAAAGGCCTGATCAAACTTTATTCTTCAGCTTGACAGCATCCCTTATTGCTGGTGTTCACCAACAAGTTTGAGGGTTACCACCACGACAGGCACTGACGACCTTGTGGCCACAGCTGCGACTGGCCACCTCAACAATAGAGGCACGGAACACAGCCTACTCGGACTCAATGTCCCCTGCCTCACTGCCTGGGACACGGTTGAAGCTCTGCTGGAGATGGGAGTTAATCTCTTTCTGACAGTGGACTCTGCCAGACGTTCCCAGCAGACCCTCACAACACACTTCGGTCTGCCAGGCCTGACTGGCATCCTCCCCCACCATCTGAGCCAACTCACCACCAGGTGGTGATCAGTTGACAGCTCCGCCCCTCTCTTCACCCGAGTGTCCAAGACATGCGGCTGCAAGTCTGACGATACGACTACAAAGTTGATCATCAAACTGCAGCCTAGAGTGTCCTGGTGCCAAGTGCACATGTGGACACTCTTATGTCTGAACAAGGTCTTCGTTATGGACAATCCATGATGAGCACCGAAGTCCAACAACAAAACACCACCTGGATTCAGATCAGGGGGACCATTCCTCCCAATCACGCCCCTCCAGGTCTTGCTGTCATTGCCCACGTGGGCATTGAAGTCCCCCAGCAGAAAAAGGGAGTCCCTGGAAGGAGTGCTCTCCAGCACCCCCTCCAAGGACTCCAAAAAGGGTGGGTAAGCACAAACAACAGTCAGGACCCATACCCCCACCTGAAGGCGGAGGGAGGCTACCCTTTTGTCCACCAGGGTAAACCCCAAAGCACAAGCGCTAAGTCGGGGGGCAATGAGCATGCCCACACCTGTTCGGCGCCTCTCACTGGGAGCAACTCCAGAATGGAAGAGGGTCCAGCCCCTCTCAAGGACAGTGGTTCCAGAGCCCAAGCAGTAAGTTGAGGTGAGTCCAACTGTATCTAGCTGGAACTGCTCAACCTCGCACACCAGCTCAGGCTCCTTCCCCACCAGAGAGGTGACATTCCACGTCCCTAGAGCTAGCTTCTGCAGCTGAGGATCAGACCGCCAGGGTCCTCGCCTCTGGCAGCTGACCCTTATGGCCCCTCCTGCAGGTGGTGAGTCCACGGGAGGGGCTGTCATAGGTCAATGACAGAAAAATACATTTTTATTGGTATCTATATACTTTACCTAAACAACTGTTGTGTTTCTGAATGGACAAACAACTCTGTTTGTGAAGTGAAAACTTCTGAACTTTAAAACTACAGTATCGGCTATGTTTGATAGGAGCTAGAGCACAGTTCAAGATTAGTAACACCTTAAAAGGACCATAGACGAAGACAGTAAATTATGTAAACAGTTCTCAAGTAGTTACCTGTAGTACAGTCATCATTGCACCTGAGACCACTGGATCCACTCAAAGATGAAAACATGTTTATACCTGTAATAAACAAAAATTAAAAATGAGAATTTTGGCCACTGACAGCCACCGTCTATTTACGCTTGGCATCTGAAGTCATTCCATCTTTACCACTAGATGTCAGTATTCTTACAAACTGTACACCTAACTGGTATTCATTCTGACTACTTGCAGCAGTCCAATCGGGTTCTACCTACTCATTTTTTACATTGTCTTGATCACCTTGAGTTTAAGAAAACATAATTTATTTTGTGAAAGCCAACTGGTAGCTGGTTATCTTAAGAAAGTATAAGACTGATTTCTTAAAATAATAAGAAAAAATAACTTATCACATTAAAAGAAAATTCCTAATTTTGAGCTAAAGAATCACAAGTTTTAAACAGTAATTTCACAATAAATGTTTTACTCACCAGTCACAGTCTGAGTAAATTATTGAATATTTTGAAGGACCTTGAGGCCATAAGCATAGACACGCTTGATAACCGCTAGTCAGTTATCTCATCTTTCTGGGCTTTTGTGTCTTTTCAGTAATTGGAAGACTTTGTTTATTAACCAGCCACAACACAACTTTTGTGTTTGTGTTAAGCTCCTTAAGTTGCCACAAAATAGACACAGAAAGACACAGAAAGTCTGCCAAGCTGAGGGAGAAACCGTCTGTGTCAAACAACTTACCTACCGAAGATCACAGCAGCAGACCTTTATTTCCTGGTGGACGGCGGCTGGCGTTGTTTTTGGTCAAGTGGTGAGCCAACCAGAGGGGAGGAGATGAAGGTGTGACTGCTCTAGCCACTCTGAACAGGGAATCAGGGGCGGGCATTTGCATGAGTGACAAGCCTCAGGTGTCAGCAATGATCAGCTTCCGTAACAACCTCCAAAATCTAAACACTTGTTCCTTATTCCATTTAGAAGATTTCATGAGAATTGAATCAAAATCCATACATTATATTTTGAGTTATGTTGCTAACAGACAGACAGACAAACCAACAGAGCCGAAAACATAACCTCCACTTTGATTAAAGGAGGCTGACTCTGTAACCTCTGGTTGAGCTGAGAATTAGAAATACAGAAGACCAATAGTTAAACACTCACCTGAGAGTCTAAGGGAAATTCTAAAAATAGTCCACTTTCAGGTTATATTAATTTCTTTTAATAAGTTTCCTCATTCTTAAAAGAAAAATGTAATTGTAAGATTGTGTGTTTATTTATTGCATTCCTTATTTTATTTTAATAACACAGATAATCTGTTCCATTTCTATCAGCACTGTGGAGAGTGGTGTATTTGTTTTGTTCCATTATGCTCAAACAGAAATCACCAATATTTGCTGCTTTTTGTGGTTGTTAAAAGAACTTTTCATCACTATATAAAATATTTCTGACTGAATCAGCTGCAGGTCCGCGCAGAGACCTCTACAAGAGCAGGTGCATGCTCAAAGTCAAAAAAAGGGCACATCAAACCTGATTTAAAGATTATTTGTGAGGCAGGAATCTGGTAATGACACAGCTGTTACAGTTGCAATGAACTACATGTACATATGCAGCACAATGTACTATTATATACTGCAAGACAGACATTTTATTTTGCCATAGACATCACAATAACAAACAAGATGCAAATTGGAGAGGGAAAGAATGAGGATAGTCATGGCAGGAAAGAGTGAAAGAAAAACTGAATATAAAAAAAACAAATAAATACAGAGCAGCCCAATATTTAACTGTTTTTAGTGTACTTCAATAAAACCCCTACTAACAAATAAAGCAGCCTGGATATTCTGGCGTGCTATACTCACACTGCAGATTGCAGAGGTGAAGATACTCTTGGCCCATCCAGAACACCACTGTAGCAGGAAATTCATGAAATACATGGAAAAGATCAGGGGATATAAATTATTATTATTATTAAATTAGTCGTGGCAACATGCAAAACCTGCAAAAACTTCCTTATGATGGTGTCCTCTTTGTTTTTGCTGGTAGCAAGTACTTTCCTAACACACCTCCTTTATTTTCTAAATGCACCTCTCTTTGCAGGGCATCTTTGCACTAAATAATAATATATTATGACTAATAATAGAAAAAGAACTAATTAAATGTATTCATTGGGCACATTACTTTAAAAAAGTCATTACTTTTCCCAAAAGATAATGGAATAATAAATTATTAACTAATTACACAGGAAAGTAATCATTCCATTACTTTTTTCTTTAAATGTTAGAATATGTTCTCTATGGGAGCCAAATATGATCTGACTAATGAATGAAACAGAAGCTCAATGGAATGAATTACTAACAGAAAATAGTTGGCACTGATCTCAGGCTGCTGGATGTCATTGCTCAGGAGAGGTGCTTCACGTGATTCTTCTTCCATGAAGAAACTCTTTGTTTCTGATCATAATGAATATTTCTCATAACTTTCTCGTCTTTTATCCTCTTGAGGAAAACAAATGTCTGATTCCAGTTTAAAACTCTTCCTTTGTTTTCTCTGGACTCACCGTTGCTGCATGTGTCGTGGCTCTGTAGATCCTGTCAGGTGTGTGTGTTTTGTGGGTTATTTGCATGGACGTGTCTGCTTTACAAGCAGAACTATGGGATCAGCAGCAGGATCAGACACAGCTGGCAATCATCATCCCATCACTTCTTTAGTATTTCAGCTCCAGTCTGATCACCAGTCTTTGCCAGATTGTTGCTCTCGTTCAGTGGTGTGCCCTTTGCCGTCTGGACCGAGCAAACGCCCTTATCAAAGTTATTATTAGTTTTTCAATAGCGCGCGTGTGTGTGTATGTGGCCCATTTTGATGTGATCATCGACATTTGTTGTCCCATCGTTGTTTTCAGCATAGTCTCATCCGCTCTGTCCCTCTGTTCAGCTATCCCTTCTGCTGACCTGCCGCTCCAGAATTTCAGCTTGCTTCTGCCTGCCTGACCGGCCAACCCGCCCGGCCACAAGACTACATCTACACGCCCGGACATCACCATTTCCTACTTTACAACAAACTGTTTAAACTCTGAAGTTGCATGTCTGCTTGTGGGTCCTCTTATCATTCGTTACAACAGCGTACATCTCTTGGTTGTTTACCCATGCGGTGGCTAAGGTCAAGTCTGCCATGACATTTTATTTTTCATCAGTCAATCATCATCAATTAGGCTGTAAGGTTATAGTTATTCTCATCACTAATAAACGCACAAACATTGTGGGCATGTGTACTAATAGTGTCATTTCATTCATGCGTTGACAAGCACTTTATGGCTACATGACGCATCATGTCCATAGCCGCAGTGCCCAAGAGTATAGTCAGAAAAACACTAAACATACCTTCGTTTTGCAAAATAAATTAAACAACATGCAATTAATTTATTTCACCAACTTACAAATTCTTTGACTGACTTATTAATTCCTAACTTATTTGGCTGTTCAGACTAAGGACAGTGCTCTGGTCTTGGGTCCGCTCTGCTGCAGCTTTGTGCTTCCTCTTCACCTGCTGCACCAGAATGTGTCACATCAGGCTCTAAAACATTCCCAGGGCTTAGCAGCGCCGCAGGTCATGGCAAAATTTAAGCGAAGGGTTATATGATGGAATGGCTGGTGGCAGGTCATTTATTATATATTACTAATAAAAATTGTTCTGCTGAAAGGTCACAGGATGTTTTCCAACAAAAAAGTCCTTGATGAAGGGGTTCTTTGGGGTGAAAGAGTCCCCCTTCTACTCATGCAGGATCAGCTGCATGCAGTCATAGAAGGACATTTTTGTCAATAACCTTGTTCTTGACTGTTTATGTCATGTGCAAATATTATATGTGCGTGCATGTGACTTGAAAAGTTGAGGTGCATGCCAGACAATGAAGCTCCGACCCTATGTAGTTTGAGCCCTGGCTGAGCCAGTCTTTGTGCTAAGCTAGCACAAAATCTAAAAGGATGTAAATATTCCTTAAATTAAAAAGCATGAAGTAGATTTTCACCACAGCCTGGTTGCAAGATTTGTAAATCCTGTATGCCCTTTAAACATTTTCCTGAGACAGACTTCCAGATGAGAGGCAGGGAAACTGAGGTGATCATTTTGTGTCTCTTGATGGTTTCTTCTCCCTTAAGAGAGAAACATTTCCCTTTAGATTGTTTTTTAGTTATGTGGGAGGGTTTTTGTCTTTGCTTGTATCACCTTTTGATTTTTTTAAGACCTCTCATATTTTGCTTGATTTTTATGTTTGATTGATCCATTCAGAAATCTTGCAATGACAATAATTATACGAAAAAGGCAACAGTTTCACCAAAACACACCTTTTATTTGTTCATTTGTTTTCTATCACTGAAAATCTAGTCATTAACAGAGTTGGCAATATGAACACCGAAAACTGCAGCATGACAACAAAAACAACAAAACACACTGTGCAATACACAAAATTTCCACCAGCAGGCATTCAGCAGGAGCGTGTTGCACATACTGCCTTGATGATTTGAATTAATCTCAGGCAATCTGCTGAGAAAATATGTAAAACTTGACACCGCTGCAGCTACACTTTGAGGCTTTTGTGTCGCAGTGGGAATCTGTTCCTCCACTTCAATCAACACTTCAACTAAAGTGGAGGTTTATTTCTGAAAACACAAAGCACTGAGGACTCCTACTCAGCAACATTATTCTAAATACCTCTGTGCATTAAGATCATTGTGACAATGCATGCATTAGATTACATGCAGAGTAGTTTAAAATAATCTTGTTTGACTGAAATGTATCTGTTTATTAAGATCATGTGTGGACCTTGTTGTGTTCATCCTGTTGAGCTGATAGCAGTGTTTGCTCCTGCTGTCTCCTGCCAAAAACTGAATAATAAGCTTTCAGTGTTAACTTGACTCTTGCTTCATATTGTATGTGGGTGCTAGGCTGTAGGGAGACAATCACAGTGAGTCATTGTGAAGCTATCAGCAGACCCGTCTCCAGACTATCACTTCTCCATGTACAGTAAGCACAGGTAGGGAGCCATAGTACAATATTAATAGTCAAACACACACACGGTACACATAGTAGTAAACATGTTACTCACAGACACACATAATCCATCCCAGCTCTACTTGGCTGGACTAAATATTGCCTTCTCATCAAACTGCAAGCCTAAGGGGGCTGGCAAATAAAGCATGAGGAGAGCAGATCCCTTTTTAATGTGCCTTTAATGACGGTTTGTACTCCTCAATGCAGAAGGGTGTGTGTGGGTTGAGATTCAGCCGAGAAGCGGCCGCAGCAAGCTAACAACAAGCTGAAGCATTGTTTTAGTGCATTTACAGGCAGCTAAATATAACATGTCCAGCATGGGAGTGTGCGCTGTGTTTGGATTCATGAATGAATGTCAGTATTGTGAGATTTTAATGAATGATGTCATATTTACTCGGTTGCACTCATCAGCAGCAGGAAGCATTTATTCAACTATACTAAAGTAAATGTCAAAGAGAATTCAACATAACATGAGTTAATAACTTAAATCCTATCACAAAACAGACAAAAACAAAGCATCTGAACTGGTTGCATGTAGCTTAGGAGATTAGGAAGGGTCAGTATTTATGCTGCATGTCTCATGACACTTTAAACATCCTAATTAAAATAGCTTCCTTACACTCAAGTCTTAGTCAAGCATGTAGTACAGTACAATAACAGATATGACAAAGAATCACACTATTTCAGTGCGAACATACTTTTATCCACTTTCTTGAAAATCTGCAGAATGATTGGCAGGAACTGCACAGTGTCTATTTCATGAGATACTTTCATGCATGTGGTTTTATTATTGTGTGTGGGTCGGATTGGTCGCTATATGATCAAAAGTTAATTACCTCTGCCAAGGCGGAGGTCATGTATTTGGCTAGTTTGTCATTCTATTAGAAATATATCTCAAAAAGTTATGGACCAGTTTTGATTCAATTTTCAGGAAAATTCATAGGTGGAAAAAGGAACAAATGATTAGATTCTGGGGGTGATCTGGATCACTGCCTGGATCCAGGAATTTTTTAAGAGGATCCTTCTGGGGAGATAAGGGTAATTTTGCCATTAGCTTTTAACTCAAAAATAAGGCCCTCAATCACTGGCAAAAAAAATTACAATGGCTTGACAGAAGTCTGAGTTGTTGTAGTTGTAATTATTTTTCAATGGCTAACAAAAGTAAAAGAACAAAAATGAAAGTGTAAATATGATTCTTTTAGACACATCAACAACTTAGAAAATTCCTCCAGTTAATTCTGCTCAGAGAAGGTAGCTTACAGCACTATTTAACTTTCCAGACTTATAACTCAGAGTTTCCAACTCGTCCGATGGCACAGTGATGTTTTTAACGTACATTTTCCAAGCCGATATCCTGATGCTAAGAAACTTCACAACTTATGCCTTCGGGATGCTGTGTGACGTTGCAGCTGCACAGCGACACATGCTAGCAAGCGGATATCAACAACCCGTCCGTTTTGAACGCGCACCGTGGCTGATTCAGCAGAAAAGTAAGAAGACACGATTGGAGGAAGAGACTAGAAGAAAGAGACAGAGCAAGAGATGAGACAAAAGTTCACATAGGGCTGACTGCAGAGAGCTCTTAGTGCAGGTGGGATGCAAGGCAGACGATGAATTAACCTAGCTGTCCACAGGGGGTGCTTCACTGATAAAATCTGCTAATTCCTAGTGTTTTTTTTTTTTAAAGTGACAGTAAGAAATGCTGAACAGTTTTTGACAACACAGAAAACTACTATAAAACTCTTACATATGAATTACAATTGCATAATTGATCACAAAGCCACACAGCCCAGTCTGAACAGAAATGAGAAGGTTTTGTAAGTACTGGCAGTTACATTACTTGGACAAGTTGGTTGTTGATTTTCATCTGATTTTCATCTGATGAAAATTTTTTGTCAATAAATCTGTTAGAAGTATGTTTACAGAGAAAAATGTGGATGTTACTCATTTTACTCAGTATATAATTTCTGGAGCTTTTATGACCTGCAAACATAATATAATATTATAAAGTCATGTGAAGCATTTTTAGGAAACAAAAACAAAATTCTTTTCCAAGATTAAAGTGTCTGCTGCAGCATAAGTGAATTCCAAATGACACAAAAACAAAATCTACATTTATTTGGTGTAACTTCATTTAACTCTCTCTTTTTATGTTTATCTGGCTGAAACTGCCGACACAAGAACAGGAGATTAAATCAGATTTTTAAAGATGCGATAAATGGAAATGCTCATTTGATCTTTATTTTTTTTTTAAGAAAGTGACACTAGAAAAAACAGGTTAAAGGCTGTTGTATTTAACACTTATTTTATGAGCTCAGAAATACCCAGAATTGCAAATCTTTTTTTGTTGTTGTTTTTTTTTACTTGTATGAGGTGCACCACACAGAGGTGGTTTCTGACAACAAAACAGTTCATAACTAACTTTATCTTATACACACTGAGCACAGTTTAGGGTAAGTTTAGGGTAAGTAATGCCATAAAAAGTAGACAAAGAGGTATCTTTGCCCATTTGTGCCACTAGATGTCAGTAATTCTCATACACTGTGATGTGGTCTTGCACAAACTTAATATTGACAACTGAACCATAAGGCATTAAATTTGTTTTCCATCTTAAAGTAATAGAAAAGCACTCTGGTGGATTTGTGATGATTACTTTTTAAGCATCTTCAGCATGACTTTGTGAATATTCATCGCGTTGATGAAGCTTCACAGGCTGAACTTTAAGCCTGAGCCAGAGAAGAGGAATGTGATTATTGATGGTTATCAAAAACTACCAAATTTTATTTTATATTTATCAGAGAATTGGACCATGATTACAGTTTAAGGTGAATCTAGATCACTTCCATTAAATTGGTGCTTATAACCACTCATGACTATTGTTTGTTGGCAGAAGTACTTAAAAAGCCTTACTCATAAACACCTGTTCTACCAATAAGTGCTACACTCAGAAACTGTGAACATTCCTAAGCAGATAAGCGGTTAATGAGTCCTTTGTCCTTTATTCAAATGATCCTTATATTATTTTAGGTACAGCCTTTTCTGAGATGAAAAAGGGGGAAGAGTTTGTTCATTATCTGCAATAAAAAAAATAAATAAATAAATATTTACACTCAGTTTGGCTGATAACTCGTAGAATTTCTAATCATAATTTGTATTAACACATTTACAAATGGAATTTAAGAAAATGTTAAGGATTAAAGGCTGGTATGCATTCAGCATCTGAGCAGTGATGGTAATTTGCATGATGTGGTTTGACTGCTGTGTCGTCATTGTCAGAATTAGACAGGGCTCCTGAAGATGGTTCAGATGAAAGGGCACCTCGTTTCTCTCTCTAAAATAAAAAAGAAAAAAAAGAATAGTCTGTCTTTGATTTTTGTCTTCACTTGTTTTTCTACATGTCTCCTCCATCATATATGGAAGGAAGTGACATCCAGAAAAATGATGCAAGTAACAGTAACACGTAAATAAAGAATCAAAAATTTAAAGTGTGCTGTAAAGTCCTTCACTAAAGGCTTTCTTTACATTTATAGATCTTAAAATTAGTCAACAAAACATGTTTGACCCTCTGCCTAAAACTCTGGTCATGTACTGACAGCATTGGTAGCATAATTAGGTATGTAGGGGGTGCGTACGGTTGTTCAGCTCACCTGTGAAGGTGCAGCTAGAAAGGATGTGACTGCTAGATTTTAGCCTCTGTTCCTGAATTCAAATAAATTTGATGCAGCAGCATCAAATCTGCCTTAATAGACGTTTTGAGGCAAATTCAACCACCTTTAGAGTTTTAATGGAGACTGACTCTATCAGATATTAAAAAGGCTGTCACATCCATCCATGATTCACTATTAATCCTGGAGCACTTTGCTTTTACAACTTTTACAAAGCAATTCCCTTTATGTCTGTCTTTAGTTTGGGTTTAAAATCACTATATACTGATTTCTGAGAGTAGGGCTTTATGCTCAGGAGAGTAAGAATCCATATTTTGTTGTTTGAATTTAGAATGAAACATCAATTTTTCTTCAACCTTACCCATAATTCTTTGGTTATCATTTTGTTTTCCCATCATAGAACTAGAAAATCTTTTCACAGCTGTTCACCGTAAAAGCACAAGTTTGCAGAGCAAGCAGGGATATAAACAGAAATATGTGGCTGACTTTGAACCGCCCGCTTATTAAATAATTTTGAAAGAATTTCAGGGTGCTAGACACCTTCATCTGAAAGATACTTGAAAGAAATTAGATAGATTGAGGGTTTTTTTTTGTGCTCTTCTAAATGTCAAATGAACATTTCGTTCATTATCTGATGCATCACAAACTCCTCAAGTGGTAAAACAAAAGTAAGAGAGCTGCACAGTATACAGCCTTCTACACTGCAGTCTAGAGTCGGTGATCATGAAGTGATGATCTGTGCTAACACTGTAAAAGAAAATATTACAGTTTTTTATGTATTGTTTCACAGATTTTTGTTGGATTTTTTTATATAAGGGACAATACCAAAAAGATTATGGAAATAAGATGGTACATTTACATGTAAAGTAACAGCAAAACCAGTAACTGTAGAAATACATAAAATTCCCACTTTCTTTACAAAATAAGAAAAGGAAATTAAATCCCCAGGAAAGTCCGGATGTTTTCCTGAAGGTCCCCTAGATGACAGAACACTGTGCAGGTCTCATTCAGAACATCACCAAGACCAAATAACAGCTTGTTATAGATGTAGATGAAGTCCCGTTGATCTCATGCTGACGATGTTGTTTTGGGGTCAATGGTAAGCCTAGTAGATGTAATAAATGTTATAAAGACATCCAGAGGACCTCTTTGCTGGGTGTCTATTGGTAGATGTTTTGCTCTGATGAATTTAATATCTTTTCATTAGAAAATAATGTTTAACTTTTTATCCAGCCTAGGATGAGTCAAGTCAACTGGGCTGGGCTTAGTTTCTCGAAGCAGACTTGACTCAGCCTGTGATGGATACTAAAACATGGACAACCCTCACAGATACCTCATTATTAGAACAGATACTGTTGTACACAACTGTAGCTGCAAGCAGTGCTTGCAAAGGGAATATAGTACAATTAAAGAAAAACAACGTTACAGGTGCAAACACATTTGTGTTGTGAAGTTTTATGTCAGTGTTGTTGAGAAGTGTTTATTTCAACATGATCTCAAAGAAAAGCAAACTTGTGCTTTCCTTTTACCTAACCTACCAGGCAACATGTAGCCTAACTGTGAATGTCCCACAAATGACTAATCGCAGCTGCTTTAAAGTAGTGTCTGACATGCATCAGCAGCAGTCTCCATTCATACGAAGTAGGTCCTCTTGACTATATAGAAAACACTTAATAGTGAGTAAGCGAGTGAAGAGTCCAAACACAGCCTACGATACTGAGTGTTAAGCACTGGAATAAAAGTTAAAACCTGAGCAGATGATTGTCACATTAAAAAGTTGCTTACAGAGAAACACTAACACGTTTTAAAACTAAATACAGGCCGAAATTTCTACATTCAGATATGAGGATATGCAAGTTCAGCATCTTTACATGATTAACAATCATTATATTCCAGTACATTGGTCAAATCAAGCAATTTTAAGGCCTGTTTTTAAAATATTAATAATAAAAAAGCCAGTGGACTGGAGCCAGGCAATCCTGTGTTATAATGCTGAGTTAATGTCGAGTGGTTCATCTTTATTTTACACTACAAATAACTTATCTCCAAGGAAGTGCTCTGTTCCACATTTTCCTCTGGCAGAGTTTTAACGCTCCCATTTTTGGCTCCGTTGAGAAGCAGCGGGACTGTTAGTGAGGACCCATGTACAGGATCTTTCGCTTTCCCATCACCAACATTCGTGTCTGGGGACAAAACCTCCGTCAATCCTGACGTGGCTCCTTTCTCAGAAAACAGCGGCTGTGAGCTCTGCGGCAGCAAGCTGTTTCCATTCTGGGTGATTCTGTAGATCTCAGTCATTTCTGAGACCTCTTCCTCATCCTCATCCTCTTCCACCCTGACAGCTCGCCTCAGGCTCTCTCTGGGCATTAGAGCCCTCCTCCCTTCTTCCTGCTGCTGCTGGTGCTCCACAGGCTCGTGGTTCTCCACCCTCCTCGTGGACCTGCAGAGGGCTTTACGGAAACCCCTCTTGAAGTTGTCTGACAAGAAGCCATAAACGATGGGGTTGGCGCAACTGTTGGCATAACCAAGCACGACAACAAAGTAGTAAAGGCCCTGGTACTCTGACGGCAGGGAAACCAGCAGGTTGATGATGTTGAGTGCGTAAAAAGGCAACCAGCAGAAAACAAACACGGCAACAACAATCACAACCATCCGTGTCACTTTCCGCTCTGACTTCCTTCGCTTAGTTGAGGTGGCGTGGACTTTTTTACCCGAGCTGCGGATCTTGAAGACGATGAGCAGGTAGCAGAGGCAGATGATTAGCAGAGGGCAGAAGAATCCAACAGTAGAGGTGTAAATGATGAAGGCAGCCCTCCAGATGTTAGCTGGCTGGGGCCAGGCAATGTTGCAGGTGCCTCCCGCCTTTTGGATGTTTGCAAAGATCACCACTGGCAAAACAACCAGAAAGGATAGAGCCCACACAGTGCCGTTCACCACTTTGGCCACCTGAGGGCGACGCCATTTAGAAGACCGAATGGGGTGCACCACAGCAAGGTAGCGGTCGATACTCATCACAGTTAGGCAGAAGATGCTGGTGAACTGGTTGATGGAATCAACGGTCATGACCAGTCGGCACATGAAGGAACCAAAGGGCCATGACTGGAGGGTGTTCTGAACTGCCAGGAAAGGCAGGCCGAGCATGAAGAGCTCATCAGCAATCGCTAGGTTGAGGATGTAAATGTTGGTCACAGACTCTATCTTAGAATAATGCAGCACAATGTGAATCACCAAAGTATTTCCACCCAGACCGATGATACAAACAATGATATATATGAGTGGGATGAGAACCCCGGCCACGCTCGGACCCGAGGAGGCATCCAGGAAGGTGGAGTTGGTGGAATTGAACAGCGTCTCATTCAGGTCACTGTCGTTGAACATGAGCAGGAACAGAGGGAGACCAGGCAAGGGGCCGGCCAAGCTGCCGTTCTCCCACGCTTCAGCCGACATCGCAACACCAGGAGGCGAGACGTCACCCATGTGCTCCTCCTGTTGCTTTGTCCTTCTGCTGTTTCAGCTCCCAACCATCTGTACTAGGAAAAGACAAAAAAAATCCATGATTTCCATGAAAAAATTGCAATAAAAGACAGAAAAAAATTGTGTTTCTAAGGACACAAGAAAGAACTAGTTTACTTATAGTCTTTCAGTACAGCAGGTTTTTAAAATAAGTTTGTTTCTAAAAATAAATAAATAAATGCGCTCTGATGGTGAGAGATATAATGTTCTGTTCATGGAAGACGCATTAATTTGCAAATCCAAAATGAAAAAGACTAATTGAGAAAATGAAAGCAGATGGGTTAGATGGTGTCAGTTAATGAGCAGCAAAGGGAACAATTAAAACTGGGCTGAGGTTTGATGCTCTCTGGAAGGTTGATTTGGCCTCAGCATCGATGTTTGGTTCTTTTGATGGAAAGGGTGTCCCCACACATGGATAATGCTGATAATTGGCTTTTCATCAGCAACCCAGAAGCACTTTAAACGTGAATTGTGAACTCAAAGGGACTAGAGAGGCTATTGAAAGACTGTAGAGGTTGGTTAAACAGATAGTGAGCAAGTGTTAGGGGAAAATAATAACTCCTTCACCCACCCTCACATAGACAAACAAACAATCTCAATGAGGACTGAAGATACAACAGAATAAAACACTGAACAGGTGGACATTGTTCTGTTAATTTTTCACTTGAATCTAAACCAGAATGGATTTACTGAAATCTATTTGAATAATATATATATATATATTTAAAAAATAAGTACCAGTACTGGATGTTTAAATGAGTCAAAATAAGTCTAATAATTATTAGGAGGTGTAACGTTTCATCCATATCAGTTGAAACCTGATCTTTAAAACTCAAAGCCATTTTTTTTCTATTTAGGTCCACCTGTTTTTTGTTTTATGTAAAAATGCATGTAGAATCACAACCTTTTTAATCCCAGTCAACATCCGGACATCATAGTTTCAGGACAGTCTCAGTTGCCAGATTAAGAGACTAAATGATGTAAAATGAATGTATCAATAGATATAGCAGCATAAAGGCTGACCAGAACAAGAAAACAGAATTCATTACTAGTAGAAATAGCACACAGATCAACAGTGACCAAGCCTTTTCTCATGTGCAAGTCATTCTCTCAAGTCTTGGCTTTCAGGAGAAAAAATATTAGCTTTGAAACAAACACAAAAGAAAATATTTACATACACCTTTTCCTCCAGTTGCTAGTTATTTATGCTACTGTTTACCTATTATTCTCACAAAACCAACTCGAAAATGTTTTGCCTTTGTTAAATAAATTTAAACATTACAAACCAATTCCACACATCAATAGAAAAGACTTGTTTAAATTTAGAGTGTAAAATACATTTTATTTAATCTCATGTAACCTTTATTTATACATGTATTGTTTTCTTTTTTAGAGAGGCCCGTATAAAATATATAACTCAAAACAAATGTTGGGCGCTTTGACTCCATCAAATGAAATTAAACTAAATTGTTTCCTATTTAAATTAATCTTTTGTAAATGTCATCAAATTAGAGTTGTAATTCAGAAACAATATAATATTTTAAATCAGTGAATAAATATTTGATGTTTCCAATTATTATTATTATTATTATTATTATTATTATTATTATTATTATTATTATTGTTATTATTATTATTATTATTATTATTATTATTATTTTGATTCTTTTTCATTCAGGAGCCAGAGATAGATATGAGATGATATCATATGCAGATTAAACACAATCACTTCCATTCATACCACAGGAAGCACCTAAAATATCAAAATGTCATTTTAGTCCTGAACTCAATTGGACAATGGTCTCACTGAGGATCCATCAGCTGAAATGGTGGATATGAACAAGTCCTACCAATGGCTAGAAAGGGTTGGATTGAAGAACAGCACAGAAGTGCTAATCATGGCAGCACAGGAGCAAGACTTGAGTCCCAGGGCAATCAAGGCCCAGACCTACCCCTCCAGGCAGGACCCCAGGTGCAGGTTGTGCAAAGCAGGGTGCAAGATACTGCCAGGAAAATAATGCATGGAACACCATAACCAAGAAGCTGGCATAGTGTAGTGTTCACCTTGTGAACCGAACATTGTGATCATTGATAAACAGCAAAGAAAAGCCACAGTGATCGATGTAGCCATCCCCAATGATGGAAATATCAGGAAAAATGAACACGGGAAACTGGAGAAATATTGAGGACTCAAGGAAGAGCACGAGAAAGCCTTGAAGGTGAAGGCAACAGTAGTACCAGTGGTCATCAGAGCACTGGGGCCGTGCCCCCCACACTGGAGAAGTGGCTCCAACAGTTACCTGGAGAAACATCAGACATCTCCATCCAGAAGAGATATCAGAGGACCTGAGCTTGAAAGATAAACAGCCACCCAGCCTACCCAGGGGAGATGGGAGGCTGGACGAGGGAGGATATATATATATAAATATATATATATATATATATATATATATATATATATATGATGAAACTTTTTTCCTATTTAGTCTCAAACAACTATTTTTAGACCTTAGTTTTAATAAACAAGTTATAAACTCTGACGTAGTTACAACCCCCACCTCTTAATATCAGCATTTTAATTTTAGAACAAAAAAAAGTAGAAAAATGATGATGATGAATGTAGACTGATGCATTGTTACACCCTAATTCACAGCCTGTGTCTAGAAATGTAGAGACACACAATGAGATACACATTCCAGAAATATCTGAGTAAATTAATGGTAAAATAGATATATTAATAAAACATAATATAAAGCTAAACAAAGACAACAGTGATGATGAACTTGTGATCATGTTGCCATTGACACTTTGAGTATGCCTCCGTTAGTCCTTCATCCAGGTCATTAAAGGAATTGTTTAAGCTGTTTATAAATCAGCTAATGCATGAAATATGCCATGACATATTTATTGCAGAGATATCTGCATAGAAGGGCAAGACATCCCCTTATTACGAAGCAAAACATCTGCGTTAATTGAAAGATTAACCTTTTTAATGGGTCGTATCTATCTTGAGCAAACACATGTTATTAACTATATTTATTAAATTTGCACATAATTCTTGTTCCTTTAGTTGTATATTCATATTAATCCTGTTGTAGGATGGATAAATAGCATTTTAACTGTGCTTTGCAGGAAGAGAAGAAGAAGAAAAAAATAAGAAAACAAAATTATTTCCACTCAGGGCTATTTCTTGGCCAACCTAGATTGTTTTCCAGGCTTCTTGCTGAAAACTGATCCTCAACAGTTAATATGTTACCTCAGCAACTGGCTGCTGGTAGCTTCATATTTAACACACCAATATGAAAGATTTATCAATACTTCTGCTGGAAGAAAACTAATAAATTAACATCCTAAAATACACTTGAGAAGATGCAGAGCGTTACAAAGTTGTGGAGGTGACATTCTTGTAAATGCATATAAAGAATTCTCATTTATTTTTCCTCTTCATTACCTGCACAGCTGCACCACATGCTACTTAGCCTCATGTCGAATCAGAAGGATTGTGAGCAGCATCACAGTCATCACAGAAGGGTTTTTGTCCTTTTGCTTTTAGAAAATCAATAGTGAGAACAGCACAGATGTGACCTGAGAACAGGAAGGTTTTGTCACATCTGGCGAAACAGCTGAAGAGACGACATAAAAGGCCTTTTAGTCGTTTTATACACAAGAAAAAAAAAATCATCCGAGAGAAAAAGCCAAACAAGACAAACCGGATGCCTTTTTGAGACCTGAGTAGTTTGTCTAATTTCAGCACATTGTCACATTAATCATTTTTCAATATCTTCTACTTCCACTCATTACCGACGTTTCACATTAAATTTGCTAAACTTGGGCGCCATGGAAACCAGAGGAGAGTCCTTGGAGATAAGCACCATAAATCAAACAGAACAAAATTAAATTTGGATTTTTTTTTTTATTATTATTATTACACACCAGTGAAAATGGTTCAAAGAGAAGAACAAAGAATTCTTTTGGCATTTATGGATGAAGAAGGATACGATCCAACAACATAAACAGCTCATCTCAGCTCTGAGCCAAGTGTTTGATTCTGCTGATAAATGGCCGCATATATCAGCTGAAAAATCTAAAATCTCCTCCTTTGCGTTTGTGGATGCCACTTGCTTTCCTGTTAAGATGCTTCTTCAGATCCCCCTCAGAGTTTTAGAGACAGGATGAGCTCCTCTGAGTCTTTGTGGTTTTTTTGAGTTGCCCCTATGCTGCCCTGTTGCCACTACAGGTGTGTGATGTTGCTATGTGAAGCAAGTATTACTGCTCTGCAAAGGTTGTGGATGACAAGTGTGAAAGTAATATCAAAGTAACCAGTCTGAATGCCAGGATGCAGGTTTTTTCCCCCATAAGGAAGTTGTCCCAAAACAAAATGAGCAGTGTTCCTTGGTTTTAATGCTGCAGCTGATTGGTGTATATTGGTTTTACACTGCACTCTGAACTGATGTTTTTCTGTAATTAAATCTAAGATATTGACTGGCTGCAATGACTGGAAACACAATAAGTGTTTTTTCCCCACCATTCTTGTCATCCTGCCCCCGCAGGGCTACGTTAATTCCTCCTAAATGTGTTTCTTGAGTCTTATTATCTGTCAGGATGTTTGCCACGTCCCTTCTTGTTTACAGATCATCATTATATACCTCTGAAGATAAACTGTTTTAATACATCTTAACTGGTTTGTTTTTGCCTACACACAGCAGTGTCATAATATTAATATATTCTCTCACCAATCTGAGTAAATCCTATTAATATATCTTGCTCCCAGTGTGTTATCCAAAGTAACTTTATATTACACAAGAGCAGTAATCATGTTCTTGTGATTGCTTGGAAGATCGTCTCCAATTAAAGTCTGGTCTCAGTCTGTGTCAGACACGACTGGTGAATACTAGTTTGATGTGTAAATGGAAAAAATTTATATGGTTAAAGAAGCATTAGCTCAGGTTGTAAATTGATCCTCCTTGTTTGTTGTTAAAATCATTTCAAATGACTTTTTATTTCCTTTTCTAACACAGTTTTTAATCCATGAGCTTTTCATATGTATAAAAGTGTTAATCTGATTAAGGGAAAAAGGTGCTGATAGGGAATAAAACACCTGTAAACAGTTTAGATAGGATGGGGTCCTACAGGAAAATTGATGATTTAGATGTCCCTATTTACCCAAAGTAGATCAGTCAGACAGAAATAATGTAATAATGTAAATAAAAAATGTAGAAAAGAGTTCAAATCAGGCTTTTCACAGTTTTCAAAGTTGTGGAATTGAACAATAAAGCTTTATGAGTCAGAGTCCAAAGACATGCATGCTAGGTTAATTGGTTATTCTAACAATCTCCCTGGGACTGAGCATGAGTGGGTGTTTGTCTCTCTGTCTTGGCCCTTTGATGGACTGGCGACTCGTCCAGAGTGCACCTGCCTCTTGCTTGCTAATTGCTGGGATGGGCTACAGTTTCCCCACAACCCTGACTTTTGACACTTCTTGTGTTCCAGTCGTTGCAGCCAGTCAATCTCTTAGATTTAATTAGAGAACAATATCAACTCAGAGTGCTGTAAAACCAATATACACCCATCAAGCGCAGCAATAAAGTAAGTAATACTACTCAATCTTACAACTGTGCTGGAAAAAATTGGGTTATTCTTGTTTTCCTCTTTTATTTCTGAGTAAAGCTGTTTTATAAAATATTTGGTTGTCTTCCCAGGCAAAGTATTCATCAGATTTATGTGTATTTTTTCATTGTGACAACATACATGTATACATTTAAATGACCCTGCTGCTGAAGGTTGTCATGGAATAACTTTAATGCTGAAATGCTTTCTCAGTGTAAAAGAAAATTGCTGCTTTCTTGAGAATTTGAAGTAAAAGGTACTAATATAACCACTTTTTTATTTCAAAAGAGAGTCATGCACTTAGTTTTTGAACATTACAAGCTATTTAAAGATATTACCTTGAGCTCTGTACGTTTGTTAATGGCATATGTTTCTTGAGCTTTAATGGTTTGAAAGTCAATAACTGCAATTAAACGCTTATTGGAAAAACATTTAAGCCTTCACACTGACTGCCTTGCAGCTGTAGCATCATTTCACATTTCTTTACCACCAAGCCACGAATATCAATTTATCAAAGTGCTGTCACATCGCTCATCTAAAGCTCTGTGAAATCTGCTTAATATCTGCATTGTATTTGTCATATTTTATTCTTCCTCATTAATCTTCACGCTGAATGCCTCCAGGACCTTTCAAGCCTTTCAAAGCCCTCTGAAAGAGAAATCCATTTATGTTCTAAATGGAGGTTCTGCCCTGCTGATGGTGTTGGACAAAAACGACCCATCCTGCCTCTCTTTTCTTTTAATGACACAAGAAGAGGCGCTGCGCTTCTATCACACACAGCAGTATGACCTCATGTCTGAATTCAGTCAGTGATCACAAGCTTTCTGCTGCAACTCTTTTAGCAGCTAAAGCAGAAATAGTTTGAAAAATAAAAATAAATAGGACAACTACAATGACATGATCTATATTTGAATCGTCTGATGTCCGTGGTCTGAGCTGGCCTGACTAGTATTGAGGACTCGTCTCTTGTGGCAAGGCAGTCATTGCTGTCACTTTTTTTCAATTTAGTTTACAAAGTGCTAGAAAAGCAGGAACATTGACATTTAACAGATATAGTGGCATATTAAACAAGTGCAATGATTTTTTTTTATCAAGACGTAATGGTCTTTGAAGACAAATTCCACTCCTTGATAGTGGACATTTTCTGTTTTTATTTTTTCTTTTTAAGATAGCTGGAATTACCAATAATAAATTGAATACAACAGCAGAATGTAAAAGAATACCTTTTCTATCATGCAACATGAAAAGAGTAAAACTATAATCATCAGCATGTCAGCAGTCTCATTGTGAGAAAGTGCATGTTTACATAAGCATGTGAAGTAGAGTCTATAGGCCTCTTTCAATTACTTAAGCTGACTGCAGTCATAGTTGTAAAAAAATGTTCCTCTACATCTGGGGTATTCGGCAGGGTCGGCAGTGGCTCAGGCGGTAGAGCAGGTCGTCCAATGATCGGAAGGTCGGCGGTTCGATTCCCGCTCCCGCAGTCATCTGTCGTTGTGTCCTTGGGCAAGACACTTAACCCTCCTTGCCTCCAGTGTTGGCATCGCTGGTGTATGAATGTGTGGATGAATGTTCGGTGATGGTTGGAGAGGCCGTAGGCGCAGACTGGCTGCCACGTTTCCGTCAGCTTGCCCCAGGGCAGCTGTGGCTACACATGTAGCTTACCATCACCAGGTATGAGTGAGGAGTGGATGAATAATGGATTCACACAATGTAAAGCGCTTTGGGTGCCTTGAAAAGCGCTATATAAATCTAATCCATTATTATTATTCAACTAAAATTTAAAGAAGTCTAGTTGGAGAAAAATTTTTGAGCTTTTTTGGAACTTTTTCTGTGTATAAAGACCTGGGATAAAACCTAAAATAAATAAAAACCTCCTCATGTTATTATGAGACAGTGAAACTGATGTCCATCAGCCTCAAGGTTTTTTGAGGGGCTGCATGGTAAGCCCTCCAATGCACTCTTTTTCATACTTTTTTCTATATATATTTTACATATTTCCTATTTATTTGCAGGTATTGTCACTACTGTTCTGGCGGTAACCATGGAAACAGGGCTGTTGACATTCATGGGGGGAAAAAAAAGACTTGCGTTCACATTTCATGTTCTGCAACCATGTGCTATTGCTTTAATGTGGACTGCTGTGAGAGAATTAGGAAGGGTTTATAAAAGGAGCAGGACAAGTCTGAATACGCAACAACAAGAAAACAAGCCCCAAAACCTGCAACCCGTGACTGATGATGTATGCAAGCAACTTCACAGAAAAAGAAGCCAAAAGTTGTTATGACAGTTGGACTTGGCAACACTGCTGCCTCTCTCTGATGCAGTCATCTGTAATCAGATCTCATAATCAGTTAATAGATATCAGACCATGCTGTCTGCATGATCACTTAAATTATCTAATAACTCCAGAAATCAGGTACTGATCAGTTTTTTGGTGGTCGAGTAAGTACGCTTATTAATAATGAGAATCCATGTTGTATTTTGGGTTTTTAATTGTTGGGATAAATAAGTTAATGATATAATAAGAAGATAAAAGTTATTAATAAAGCATCAACTGTTAATATTTTCAGTATTACAGACCTAAATAAAGTGAAAGAGCTCAGACAGTTTATTTCTCCAATGTTTAATAGGATTTGTACTCATTTAAAAATGAGGTGGCACTTAAAAGCTGAATCAAATTTAAAATGATAATGTATTGTTTTAATCATATGGCAGTGTCATCTCTCTGTGCTCACTTCTATTTTTGTGGTTTAATTGCCACCTGGTGTGAAAGGTTAGAGCCATCAAATGTAAACCTAGAGGCAATTTCCTTCTAAAACATGAGTGTCATCTGCATTTCAATGAACATCTTTTGCCACTTGTGGGAACATTGGGATTTTTATTTTAGGCTAATGAGTATGTCATAGTGAGCTCAGCTCATTTGCTGGATTTGCACCAAAATATGCTGAAAAATAATGTTAATGGCATATGTTTCTTGAGCTTTAATGGTTTGAAAGTCAATACCTGCAATTCAACGCTTATTGGAAAAACATTTAAGCCTTCACACTGACTGCCTTGCGGTAATATATAAATATATATATATTACCCCTGAATGCTGCAGGCAGTAGGATCTGGGACGTTTGGGTCTGTTGGCAGGGGGTCTTGCCCTTTCCTAATGGCTTTTTGTTGATGGCAAGGACATACAGATATCCTCTCAAACTGGATGGATGCTTCAACTCCATGTGTCTCTTTAAATTAGAAGACAACAAGGCTGATGTTCGAACTTTTAAGTGCTGGCAGACCTAACTTGCATAGAAATGTTAGAAGTCGTAATCTTCTGTATTTCCATAAGTATAAGCACATAAAGCATGCGATGTGCATGCTGCATCTGTAGCTCCTCTCCTTTTACCTCCACTTGCCATTTCAGAGCAGGACTGCATAGACATTGCTGAGGAGCATTGCCAGTTTGTTATGCTAGAGTGCACAATGCATGGTGGGTAACAAAGTGTAGCACCGGTGAAAATGTAGGCAGTGACTGTTGCAGGACCCCACATAATCTGAACAAGTTGATGTTCAAATTCAATATTTACAAATGCATTGCGTTCAGTTCAGCATCCACAAAAAAATCAACAAATTCAATGAACATTGTTGCCTGGGCCTCTATACTTTCATTCCAGCAAAAATGGATTATTCAGCACAAATAAACAGTAATGCAACCTCAACCTTATATGGTTTTCACCTGAATTTGTCCAGTATGAGCAGTAGAAGGGGTAGAACAGGATGCGGTACAACGTGCTGATTTGTTTGCTTTCACACTGTAAGCGAACTGCACCAGGGTTCACTTGCAAGTGAACCAAGACTCCATTTTTTTAAGAGGACCAGTTTTTCTTACACCCTGCTTCTTTAAGAGTTTTATTTAATTTAAACCTAAAACGGCTTAACCTTGTTTTATGCTTTGTTAATCAATGCAGAAAGATTATTAAAGTTCAGATTCATACAAACATCAAAACAAACATTCTATAATCTAATCATTGACATTTATATCTCACATTATCAACATGATCAATATTTTCTGCATCTTACATCATCATCAAAGCTACCAGAAGGCTTTTAACTGCAGGCAGCATTTCAGTGTGAGAAAATCTATTTCCATCTTTAAAGCAGTCAGGAGCATATAGAGCTGAACAGCTTTAACCTACTAGAATGAAAATGGATGTGTAAAATAAATTATAAAAAGTTTTCATGCTCAATAATTTCACACAACTTCAGCATGCACACTTATTTATTTATTTTTATCTTTGCCTCAAACAATTTTTTGGGGTCTTTTGTTTATGAGGAATAACAGCACAATTTAATCTGTAATGCTCATAGTATCTTTATTAACTGTTGTCTATGTTCATTAAATTTTTAATCAGATGCTTGAGATGAGGTGCTTTGACTTACAAGTTTTACTTTAATTTGGTTCACATTTACTTTCCATTTAAAATATTTTCCTTTCGTTGTATATATATTTTTATTAATCTTGTTTTTTTCAACTGCAACTAATTTAAAGTAAACATCCTTCTGCAAGTACATGAGTGTGGTAATAATGTCTAAATAAACTAGCCTAATACAATGGGAAAAATTCTTTTGGTCTCTAAGTGCAACAGGTTTGACTGCAGCTCTGCAGCAACAAATCCCAACATCTTTGCTGTTGAATGCTGCAGCACTGCTGAGCATCCATCACAAAGGTCAGATTTTCTGACAGCCGGAGCACTTTAAAGGTTCGGAGTGTTTCAGGCAGGAAGAACGCCATCCTGTGAGCTGAGCAGCACAGATCCTTAGATGCTGTGTGGAACACTGAATAAATGCACAAGATCTATTTGGCACCAGATATGCACAAAATATGACTTTACATTCCTTTTTATGCTTTTGTTCCACTACATTTATAGGTGAATGTTAAAGTTTTACTCCACTACATTTAAAAACACTATAAAATATGATCCACTTACTAATTCTCACCCACCCAGTTGAATCTTAGCTATAATGATCAATCAGTTAAGTTGAAATGATTGACATTTAAACTCGGAGGCAACCAGAGGGGAGTGCTGATGGTGACTCACTTACATGAATAATTAAGTTAAAAACATAAAGGTGTGGCTGTGAAAAGCAAAAAAAAAAAAAAAAAAAACTTAGTAAATATCCAAATGCTCCAGATATCCATGCTACCATACATGTAAATTCAGAATCACAGCTCTCAGTACAATTTCAGAAAGCAATTGTCCCCACTGAGGGACTAATAAAGGTTTCCTATTCTTATTCTTATTATTTTTATACAAACACCAGTCCAGCTTTACAGCGTGAAGCCAGCCTGAACTCAACATGTCTTCTACTTGCTGAAATTCCCACTTTATTTAATTTGCTGTTTGAAACATGAAACTATCATAAAAAAACTTGTCTGAAAATTACCAATGAGATGGTTTGCTGTCAATTTAATGTGGTTTCACAACAACATATAACTTTATTTACAACCTAATCTCAATTTAATGATTTCAAGAATGCACAAATGAGTCAGTGGCTCAGGATGTGTTGGTGTGGTTGCGGCTCCTGATTCAACCAACATTGTAAATTACAATAATAATTTACCTTTGCAATAACTGAAGCATCAGCTATAATCAGCCCATTATAAGGATCTTATTGTTTGTGAAAGAGAAAGCACTTCAGAATGCAATTTTCTGGTGACACCTAGTACCAGATGGTCTTTCTGCAGAACACCTTGTATGCATCTCTGAAAAGCTACAGGCTCTGAAATTAACACCTTTATTTACTTTGTTGGGATTTATTTCAAATTAAACTCATAACTGGAGATTTGATCTCTTACATGAAGGGTAATGTGTTGGTGGTTTTTATTTACATAACACTTAAAGGTGCAGAGTGTAACAAAATGAAATGTCAGTGACAGAATGATTTAATATTACTTTAAAAATGTACTTTACTATTAACATTACTGTGTTTCTATTGGCATCAAATCACTTTAAAAAAACAACTGTTGTGTTTTTATTCTCTTAGAATGAACTATTTATATCTACATACATGTCAGCTGCAATATTTGTATCACCATTTTTACTACGGTGACATAAAAGCCCATTTATGCCTCCTTACATTGGTAAATAGTTATGTCTGTTTCAAACGTTCTCATACATTGTTGCCCTCATACTTCCATTCATCTTTTATTTTGCCATGGCTGTTAAACCCTAAAATTAATTTTTCTTTTAGCTCTAAACAACCTAGTATTACTTAATTGTGATGAAAACCACCTATACCAGGGGTCCCCAACCCTGGTCGTCCAGGTCCACTAGACTGTTAATGTCTCCTGCTGAAACACACCTGATTCCTATTAAACAGCTCTCTGACAAGCTCTGCACAAGTCTGTAGATTTGCTAGTTTCAGACTTATATTCTTTTACAGAGTTTCTGATAAATATTCCTGCAATGGGACAGATTTGTGCTTTTGAGGGGTGTAAAAGTAACACAGGACTTTATTCTTTACCTGCTGATTCTCATCTGGCGACAGACAGCAGCTCAAATTGTAGCAGCGGCAACTTACAGCAGCACTTCCTGCAGCTGCCACAACCTGCCGCGAGTCTCCACAACTTTCCAGAGCTGCTGGAGCTGCTGACAGGCCAGTGTAAGAGCGCTGACAGCTCAGATTGATATGGTTCAGAACCACCGCTCTGTGGCGTAGGTGCTTTGTGAATCTTGCTTTGCATCTTGCTAGTAGCCACTGAGCTGTTGTCTACCATTCAGTCATTTATGCCAGTGTATTCCAGCCAACCCACTCTCTGTTCCCCTATCACCCCACACCTACCACACCAACCCCTGCACTTTCTAGCATTTTTCAAAATTTGGAAGTGGGTGGGGTTACAGAAAATGTAGGGGGTGTAGTTACATTTTAAATCAATTTGTCCACTTGTGGGCATACAGCTATAAACTTGTTTGCAACCACCCACCACACCAGACACACTCACACAACCTTTCTTCAAAAGCTCCTGCCATCTTTACAATTGTTTCCCTCATTGTCATCTTTTTGCTCTGCTTCTTCTTCCTGTTCCTCTTGTTCTCTGGTTTGTACCAGTCATCGCATGTTGGCTTATCTGATCAACTCTGCCCCCACCATTTCCAGTTGTATTGCTCTGCTTGCAGCATTAAGTGACAGATGTGCAAGGCCCCTGAAAACTGATCAAATTACATGCGTAAATGACACAGGAGAAGAACGAAATTGCCCATCCGTCTGTGCATCCATTTGCACATCCATCTTCTGCGTCATAAATGGGTATGTTAAAAGACCATAGAAGAATACAGTAAACTTACATAATTTTCAAGTCAATTTTAAACTGGAACAAATCACAGGTGAAAATATGTTGTCTTTTGAAGAATTTTGTCCACTGATGGCCACCATCCATTCACAACGGTGATTGGTATGTGAAGTAATTTCTATGCTCATCATAACAAAAGATGTCAATCATTTATATGCACTGTACCTTTAAAATATAGTCTATGTTAACATGCTGATATGTAACAATATACAATCAATAAAATAGTGCAGTTTCATTGTACACTGAAATTTTTATCAGTAACTTTGTAAACACAAGTTCATGACAGCAGCTGCTGTTTTATAGCTAAATAATAAACACCAAACCTTCTAATTTCACTTTAGACACGTTCTTACTTTGTTTTTACTCATTTAAAACAACTAATGACACACCTACCTGAACTTTGAAGTGTTTGTAGGCAAGAAGTGTGGAAATCAGTGAATAAAAAAATCAGAGATCAATATTTGGTTTATAAGATTCATTCATTAATCAAATAGAATCTATTTCCCCCACAATAACAGCTGTAAACACCTGCTAAGTTAATTATAATCATTCATTATAATGACTATATTAAAATTTACTTCTGGGATAAATAAAGTAAATAAATTTAATTTAATTTAATTTCATACCTTCACATCTTTCAAAAGCTTCGAGTAACTTAAGGCAACCAACAAGGCCAGCACATGTATCCTTTATGCAGACACTTTTAATTTCGTTTTATACAATTCATCCTGTAAAATTTGTGAATAAGTTGTCAAAGAAAGAACGAATGAAAAGAAAAAAAAAAAAAAAAACAACATTATTCCATGTTATTGTCCTGGTGTTTAGTAATGAAGCAACTCAGCAGCAGAGAGAAGCACAGGTCAGGGACATGGTTTAAGTATTTTACAAAGACGTTTGAAAAGTATTTGATTTCTCTTCTTATGTATTATGTACTTATGAAAGCCGACAATGAACGTTCTGCAGCTCGGCTAGCTTTTAGCTATACAACGACAAAAGAAATGAGCAAGAAAAAGATTATTATGATCTAATGAAAGTGGAGATGATGCGAGTTGTTCATGTTGATGACATTAATTACCATATGCAGGCATTTAAGTTAATTGCACATGCTCAGTTTTTTTTCCGGGTTTTCGTCATTTCTGTGGCAGCATTACAGCGCCACTTATAGGCCTGGCATGTGTTACTTTAGCATTTACTCTGTTAATATGCAAATGCATTTTATAACCAAATCGATTTTGCCTCCGGTACCTCAGGTATCTCCACATCGAGTCTTCAGGTAGATTAAGCTACAGGTAAGCACAGCAGAAGCTTTGCAGGGAAGACTAAATGATCTAACATGTCTTTAACTGGATTTCTTAATTGCTTTTGCACTGACAGTAAAAGCAGTTTTACTGACAGGAAATGTTTAGTCTGGCTGCAAAAAGTCTGGAAGAACAGCTGAATAAATACTTCAGGAAGTCACAGAATTCTGGATGATTATAATTTAAAAACTACATGATGTCTGTGAGTTTCCTCAGAACAAGATATATTATTTAATAAGAAATTTAATGAAAACAGAATCCTCATAAAAGTTCTTCATAATTAAGAAACGCTGTCATGTGAGAGGGCACAGGTAAGCTCCACGCAGAACTGAATATAACAGCTTGAACTGATTAATTAAAGCTGAAAAGCACATTCAGGAACATTTCCCTTCAGCTTGAATGTTCATGTTTAAATAAAAACCTTACATCAAATTTCTGCCCTTACACTTTATGCTCAACTGGAGTCAGATACACTGAAGCTTGCACAGATATCAGATGCTCCAAATGAACCCTGCCTAGCTGTCAAGAAGCGTCTTTCCTCGGATACATACCATATGGACATATGGCCCTGAGCTGCGCCAGATCATCACCCCATCACATTCCTCTATTGTCTTTCCCCACCTCCACTGTCTCTCTCTACTGTCAAGGCAAAGAATAAATTATTCATTATAAATTATAATATTATATATTATATTATATATATTATATATTCATTAATATAAAAATTCATCATTGGTATAATTTCAAAAGAGGAAAAATGTCAGCAATGTTTTAATTTCTTTAGCTGAAATACTTTTTTGTTGTTGTTTTAACCTTTTTAATTGCCTGAGTTGTTTTCAGAAAACCTGAAGAGAGAAAACAAAGTCTTATTGATCTGATTAGATAACAAAACATGGAAATATTTCTTCAAAAAAAGTCAAACTGCTAAAAGCCGTGAAATCTTATTTCACTTTAATGTTTTCATGCTTTTGCTAATCACCATATGCTCCAACAAGTCCTGCTCATCACCTAAAATACAACCCATAGGCCCAATCTCCAAACAAAGACCTACATGAACCTTGCATGAAGCAGGTAAATGGTCTGAATTTATTTAGCACTTTTACCCAAAGCAATATACATCAAATTCATTCACACACTGATGGCGGAAGCTGCCATGCAAGACACTAAACCACGGCCCATCAGAGGTTAATTAGTGGTTCGGTGTCTTGCTCAAGGACACCTTGACATGAGCTCGATAGGCCGAGGATGGAACCGGCAACCCTCAGGCTGCAAGACGACCACTCTACCCACTGAGACACGTCGCCCCAGGTAAGAGATGGGACTACACTGTAAACCTTTGATGTAAATTTACAGTTAAATGTGAACAGTATTTTACTGTATTGCTGCCGTACAGTATCATACTGTAAACTGCAATGCAATCTGGGAGATAAAAATGGATTACAGTAATTTCAGAGAGTGTTTGTTTTTATTACAAGATTACTGTAAATGTTACTGTAAACAGCTAAGCATTATGGGAAGGTGAAAGAAAAGTGCGGGAAAACTGGAAACTCCAGACCATCAGTCACAGGAAAAACTGCTCAGCCAACTGCACAGATACCTGGAGCTGCCTGAGGTCCTCCAAACTGTCCACAGAGTGAGTTAACATTATTCACCTTCCCCCCTTGATTTATAAAGGGTATTTGAGGATTTCTCTCTTTGAGTTATCTGCAGTTTATAACAGTGCTACCACAGAACTGTTGAAAAATGTTGTTTAAGCTAACATTAGCAAAAATTAAAACGTGTTAGCATTTCGTCTCAATTTAGTTATACCAACATTAAAAAACCATGGGGTTGGATAAGTAACGCAGCGAGTCTAAGTAAGCATGTTGTGTGTTATTCTCATCATCAAAAGAGCCACAAAACGGGCAATGTGCTAAACTTAGCTTAAATTAGCAAGTGTCAGTAAGCATTTTGTTTTGGTTGTTTTTGCTAGTGGATTTAACGTTAGTCCTCTTTCTTTTATGCATCTAGCAAAACGAGTCTTGCGTGGATTGTTTTTTCGAGACCTCTTCACAGCCAATGTTGTGACTCTGCCTTACAAACAAAGCCAGTCAGAACAGTAACAACAAAGCACACTTCAAGGAGCCACTGGATGCCCTCATCATCCAAACTGATGTAAGATTATCTTTGTTTCAATGTCTGTTTTAACAATATTATAGTTAGACACTTTCTTCTTACTCTATATAACGTCTTTCCATTGTTGTAAAAGATCTAGTCCTTTCAATGCCAATCAAAATACTCATTTTGATTTTGTGCCTTTTTAAGGAGTCTGCCACACCTGCAATTGTGCAGATGACACCCACGCTGCCTGACACACCGCGTTTGATTGTGGCTGGTAAGTACAGTATCTGACTTGGAATGTGAATAAATTATTGTTAGCTATGCTCATACTTGACTAAATAAGTTTTATGTTGTCATAGAAACATAATCAGAAGAGACTGATTCCATTATTTTTGTGATTTCTGTTTATGCCTGCCGCACACGAGAGCTATCTGCTGAGCTAAAAGTCATTCAAGACCGTTTGCTCAGCAGCTAGCTCGCCGCGCACCTGATTTTGGATGAGTTTTCTGCCTCACGAGGCCTTGAGGTGAAAATCAAACACAATTGATATTTTTTGTCTCTGAGATGGAGTATCTCTGTCTCCGTTTCAATCATTTTTCTTTCTTTATGACAGGGGGCTGCCATCTTGGAATCATGTGAGTGAAGGACGTGTTTTGATGGCCACTTGAATTTCTGCCCTCAGCAAGTAGCTCAGGTGGCACCACACATGGTGAGTTTTTCACCTCGCGAGGCAAAAAATATCAAACGTGTTTGATTTTAACCTCAAGGCCTCGTGAGGCAGAAAACTCATCCAAAATCAGGTGCGCAGCGAGCTAGCTGCTGAGCAAACTGTCTCAAATAACTTTTAGCTCAGTAGATAGCTCTCATGTGCAGCAGGCATTATTGTTTCTAACTTGTAGTCTTTTTTTTAGGTCAAATGGCACAGGCAAACCAACGATGGATGCTGAGCATAGAGAAAGAGGTGCTATGTGAAGGGATGTCCTTTGTTCTTGGCCTTGCAGTGGTCTTCTTCTCCTACTACAACTTTAACCTGCAGTACCAACATGAGGCATCGTCCACATTGGAGTTCATTCAGAGGTAGCTTTTTTCACATCTATTGTTCCACAGGGCTTAACTTGATTGACTTTTCTTCACCCAACACCATACTCCAATAACCTGGTAGTGATAGCCAATGGTGCTTAGGCTCTAACACAAGAATAGCAACCACAGTTATAATACTACCTTTAGTAATAATGTTATGGCTGAATCTCCTTTTTAATGTGGTTCAACATACTACATTGTACTGAACATGCTCTTATTTGATATGCCACATTCATAGACAGATATAACCATAAAGAAAAACTTTTTTTGTCTATCTATATTGTTTTACAGAAGCTGCATTGACATCAACCCGGAGAGGGGCACAAAAGCAAGCCATGAGATGGTGAAAAGCAAGAAGAGCGGGAAGATGGTCCAGAAGAAGTCAACATCTGTGAATCCGCATGTCAGCACACTCATCAAGAGGATCAGTGACTTCAAGTGGGACTTTGTCTGATCTACACATGCACACATACTGTCACATGCACGCACACGCTCACACACACACACACACACACACACACACACACACACACACACACACACACACACACACACACACACACACACACACACACACACACACACACAGTGTTAGAGAAAATACAGTGGCATTCATATAAGCAAGCACGTTCAGCTGCAGTATGAGAGTTTTGGCATTATCGGTGTAAAAATTTAGTGTGAGCACAATCTTTACATTCTTTCCAATATCCAGATCACCCAGTTTTCGTCCTTAATTTCAAATTTGTCTGGATGCATTTGTATTGCTAGAGCTCTGTCCCTGTTCAATTTGTTGAGGTGAACGACTGACCAAAATGTATGTTGGTGTTTGAGAGTTCAGAACAGCATTTAACATTTCATACATTGTTTAGATTTTTTTTTTTCCAGTTTGAACATGGTGTGACCCTAAGGCACTGGTGTCATACTGGTTCCAGAAAGGGCCGTGCAGCTGCAGGTTTTCATTCCAACCAAGCAGGAGAACACCAGATCACTCATTTCATCAAGTGAGTCCAGTCTGAACCTGAAGACTTGATGAGATGAGTGGAGTCTGGTCTGCTACTGCTTGGTTGGAATGAAAACCTGCAGCCACACAGCCCTTTCTGGAACCAGTATGACACCCCTGCATAAGGTGTCAGATTTCAGCAGTCACCAACATGTTAATGGAGCAGTTTCTGTGTCTCAGGTCAATGGCAATAGAACACCAACTAGGATGGTGCATGGTGGAATATTCATGTGTCACTGTTGCTATCATTTGTAAAGAACAGCCTCACACTATAAAATACAAGGGTAAAAATACAACAGGAAAAAAAAAATTCCCTGAGGTTATAAACTTTATTGATAAAATTTTTGTGTTCCAAATATTTTTTCAAATAAATATTTGAAAAGAAACTATTATATTTTCCGCTGTCATTTCTTTATATTATTATTATTATTATTATTATTATTATTATTATTATTGTTATTATTTCTAGTTGTAGTATTACAGCAATGAACTTTACAATTATTTACAGGAATGTACTGTAATTCTGAAATACAGCACTGCAAAAGTACAGTAGTCTACTGGTAAAACGAACCAGTAAATTACTGTAAAGTTACAGTAAAATAATATATGTGATAGTGTTGTAAATTTACAGTAATTAACTGTAGAATAATTTACAGTAATATGCTGTATTTCTAAATTACAGCAAAGTGCTGTAAATATTACAGTAGTTTACTGGCGAAGCTGCTGCCAGTAAATTACTGTAAATTCACAGTGAAAAGTCTTACAGTGTAGAGTTTCCTGTAACAACCACAAAAAAACTCTTTAAAAAGGGAAGGAGGAGAGGTGGATGCAGCCATTACAGACAGTAATTTCAATCACAGTTTGTTTAACATCCACATGCAACAACCATCTTTTAACGTCTTTGGTTTGCTTTACTGTGTATTTTGACAGTAATATTACCTTAAAAGAATGAAAAGTAGAATTTATACTAAAGAAACAATAAAACAGAATTTATTACTAACAGTACTAAATAACACACAGATCAACAGTGCCCAAGTCTTTTCTCATCTTTACATCATTCTCTCAAGTCTTGGATTTCAGGAGAAAAAACACTGGCATTGAAACAAACACACAAGAAAAACTATTTACATATTTACACTTTTTCCTCCAGACATTTTTTTCAATTTACAGTTATTTATGCAACATCTACTATCCTCACAAACCCAACTCCAACTCAGCTAATTTTTGGTGCCACTGTGCATCAAAAATGTCTTATTGTCTTTATGTCAGACATAGAGGACCTTGTTTTTTTTTTTGTTATTTTCAGACAGAGATAGAACTTTCTTGCCATTTGTTGATCTGTAGCTGCTCCAGATTGGACACTACGATCAATTGAAGCTTAAGAGGAAGTGGTTTAATCATGTTTTTATCACGGTGTGGCAAAGGTGAGGACCGAGTAGCAGACTGAAGAGGAGGAGGCAGACGGGTGCAGGAACAAGTTTTAATGATGAGACCAAACACAGCAAGGATCTGACAAAGGAAAACTGAAACCAAGGGGTATAAATACACTGAGGAACTAATACGGAAAAGGAAACCAGACAAGACAGTAAGCCCAAATGACAGCAAAACCAAACCAAAACACACAGATCACTAAAACCCAATCCCAAAACCCACAGACACGACAATTTCATCACCATTTCTGGGTCTTAATAGAGGTCTCTCAACAACATTAAATTATGATGCTATCATGGATGACTTTACCATATCGAGTTTCTGAATAAAGACTATATTTTGTGGCTGGACTGTAAATGCCAAAAATGGGATTTAAATGTCTGGAAAACTTTCATAGAAAACCTTAACGGCAAGCTAACCATCACAAATTATCCAACAGAGTTCCACACTACTGTTCCTATAAAAAAATCACATAATCTTTAAAAGATAGACTTTACAGAAGCTTCTCACTGTAACAAAGTTTGATGGTGGATTCATTCAAACAAAACACAACCTACACAACAACAATTAACAACCACTTTGAGGCAGCATCAGCGAGGATTTATTCTCTGCTGGGCATGGTATTTGAAATGACTCTAAAATTAACACCATCATATTCATTTCATTGCGCTAGAAATACAACAAAGAAAAACGCTTACTCAGATACTCAGATATTCTTTTTAAACTTTGCAAGGTTTACATTCATCACATGGTGCATAGAGGCTCAATAAGTATTTTTTTCTGTACAAGGTAAGCGTGTAAAAGGATCAGTTGCAAACATTTTGTACACATTAAATAACTCGAAATGAAGGATAATGAGCATGTTATATGGGTCCAAACAAACATAGAAGCATGAGGCCTGGTTAATGCCTGGCTGTAGTCTATAGAGAACTGTGCAAACAGTGGATGCAGAAGTCAATATCTAGTCTTTATTTTAAAAGCTCAGGGATTCAGAAAGTTCTGGTGATTTTGGTCTGACAGATTGAAGTTATTTGTCAATTTCTTCATCAACTGAAAGTATTCAGTCTATAAAATTACATACATTTGCATAAAATTTCTATTGAAGTCAATTCAATGTTCATGCTTTCAGATATTTTTTATATTTGATATATACTTTTTCAGTAGCTGGCTAGCTCAGTTGGCAGAGCATCGGTTTCCCATGTGGGTAAAAGATTACGAATCCCCCGAATATTAACACCTTCCAATTCCATCCTTAAGCAAGACCCTTAACGCTAATGCCTAACCTTTGTAAGTTGCTCTGGAGAAAAGAATCTGCTAAAATGACTGTAATATTTAATATAATTTGATTTTCTTTACTTATTTGATTAATTTATTATCATTATTAGTTTATTACTTTTTATTAGGAGTATGTTCAGTAAGAGGCTACTTCATGTCTGTTGCGTCTTGTTGCAAATTTGTAATTTAACTGCTTCTGATCATTTTAATTAAACTTTTTTTAATGGTTTGATTTTTTATTTACTTTTTTATAATTATTTATGTATTTAGTTATATTTTATTTTTGTTAAAATATTACATTTTTAAATGTTTAAATGTCTTTTTCCTTAGGATTCTTTTCAGTTGTTTTTACTGTATTTATTTAGTTTTTATATTATTGTAAAGTAATTGAATTAATTCAGATTTTTAATTTTAAAAAATTTGCCCTCAGGAATTAATGAACTATTTCTTTATTTCACTTCATTCAGTTTAATTTAATTCATTAAACCTTTAAATCTCTCAACTGTTGTGTCCAGTTCTAGTATCAAGTTAATTTGATATTGTACATTAAAGTCTTCATTTTAACATCTGAAAAGCTTTGGTGTGAATTAGATGACATTAGTGTTTGTAAATGAATTACTGGTCAAAACCAAAATCCTCTCGGCTCTCCAGCACATTCTTAGTCAAACCACCTGCTGCTGCTACAAAAACATGCAGTTTTCTGTGGGGCTACATGTGTGATCACAGATTGTATATCTGTGTGGGAGGTGCTTGTAAACACATGGGGGGGAATGGAAGAAAGAAAGTAAAGTATTACACATTGAGTTGTTTGTACAGTTTGTGTGTGGGCTCATTGCTGCAGATCAGGTGCCCCTCAGTCTCTTCCTGCCAAAAACAAGAATCAGCAGCACTTGAATAAATTAGGGACTCGTGGCGCTGCGCATTGATCGATGAATATTTAACGGTGACGTCCTTGAGGTCTTCGTGTATCTTCTCTCTTTTTAACTCAACAGGAGGTCCATCTCCCCGAGGCTGTTGCCACTGCTTCCTCTCCGAGGCTTAAGACGAATGAAGGCGGTTTTTCCTCTAGGCTCAGTGAGTCACACCAATTTAATAAACCCAGAAAATTCACACACAGCCAGGCATCCAATTCTGTCTATACTTTTATGCTCTGTTGACCTTTTTCTTCTGTATCCAGGTGCCAATTTCAGCTTAAAAAAAAGCCCAGAGCAAAAGGAACAAAGTTATCCCCGAGATCTTCAAGAGAGATAATTATGATAAGAGAGTTTTACGTAACTAGACTTGGGTGTAAAAAACTCAGTAATAATCTAACTTATCTTAAAGACTATAGCAGGTGAAAATAATATATCTTTATGTGAGAATGAATGATCTAACATAATAGAAGAGGCTAAATTATGATAATTTTCTTGACAAACCATATAGTCTAATCTTTTTGCCTTTAATGTCAGAAAACTATTACAGATGATAATTGTTTCCTTAAGCCATTTAAATGTACAACAGGGCGAGTCAACTTTTCCCTGTTGTACCCTGCCTCTCGCCTAGTAGTTGCTGGGATGGATGGATGGATGGATGGATGGATGGATGGATGGATGACACTTCCCACAACATGAGGGGGATTTAGTAACTTTCTAACCTCAAAGGTATTCATTTGACTCATATTGATGGTACATTGACATTTATGAGGCCATTGTTGCCCAGCTGCATCCTGAGGCTGAGAAACCATGTTTCCACTTTTTTTTTCTCCACCCAACCAGGGCCACCATTATCATTTTAAAGCTACATTTTGCTTTTTGGCATTGGGTCACATGCCAGCAACTGGATATCAACACAATGGCCATTTTGAGCATGCATCATAGCTAATTCAGTAAAGATATGCAAGTGGGTATTATTGGAAAAAGCAAGGAAAAGAAAGGGACAACAGGACCAGAGTTCAAATTATGGGGGAGCTAAGGGGAGCATGGCTCCCCTGAAAGGCACAGGAGCTCCCCTAAAGACATTCAACTGATACTTTGAGGGGGAGCCCTAAAATAGTTTACTTTCAGGTTACATTTAATTTTTCAAAAAGGTTCCTGATGTGTCTTGAAAAGAATAGCAATAATTTGTCAGCTGTTTGTTTTATTCATTTATTTAATTAATTAAAGCCCTTAAATGTGATCCGTCCTGTTTCCTTCAGCACCATGGGGAGCAACGTTCTTTGTTTGTAGCGCACTGTGAGCGTTCATAAAAGAAAAAACAAAAAAAAAAAAACACTTTATATGCTTTCTTTTGTGGTTGTTAAAATAACTTTTTCTGATTAAACAAGCTGCATACAGTAGCAGCAGAGGTTTTTTTGACCATGCTATGTGCACTAATATGCCCCTGCACATGATGTGCAAAGTCACGGTGCAACCCGACAAAGGCTCCCCAAAAGCTCCAGTGTAATTCAAATCCTGAACCGGACAGAGCAAGAGTCATCAATATACTGACTTTTACTGACTGAGGAGAACTCAGAGTACAGGTAGGATGCAAGATAGATGCTGTTGTTAGGGGGCACCCCACAAAGAAAATCTGCCAAAGTTCAGTAGTGAGACTTTAAAAATCACCAAATGTATTAGAAAAATAAATATCTAACTCAGGAAGGCATCTGTTTTTACATATCCTGATTTTATACCTGTTGCATCCTTCTACATCTCCGAACACAGTTAAAGACCATTTCTGTGCCGTAAATGGGATTTTTTTCAATATAAAATGTTCACTAAGAAAATGAGAAGCCACACTTATAGTTTTCTCCTAGAACAAAGACAAGAATGCTTTGTAAGATTGCAGGAACATCTCTGGTACTGACTCAGAAATATTTGTAACAACCTCCTTACAACATGATACTGTACAACATGTTGACTTCCAGTCTGGTTAAAATATGTGCAGACACCACAAAAACAAGAAAATTTTAATAAGCAGTTATATTTTAGGAGGAATAAGGGGATGGAAGAATTTATGTCTTTCTCCAATGACAACCTGGTTCAGTTCTTCAGGCTTTTGTAGCTTTGCTTTCAAAAAACTAAAAAAAAACACAGAATCCATGGTTTGTGCAGCTTGGCATTAGCTAAAAAAATTACATTAAAACTATATATCTGATAAATCAATGAATCTCCAACTAGCACAGCCTGGGGGGAAGATTTGTCAACCAAACGTCAGACGGACCCTCATTAAATGAACACAACCTCCTTACATGTAGTAGTCAATGAAGGAGAAGCCTGATGTTTTCTGCTGTATAATTTTTCCATATAGAAATAAAAAGATGAAATGCACAGAGTAAGTGGGAAACTCAAACTCAAAACGTAGAAGAAGCAGAAAAAAGAGCTTATTATTATCTCTACAGATGCCCCTTTTTTCATTAAATGTAGGAAATGTGTTTTCTCTCTCTTGACTTTTTAAGGCAACAACAAATCCTTTTAGATGACAAATGACAGAAAATGTCAAATTGCTTCAAGAAGTAAAAATGAATTAATACAATGTTGGAGAAAAGGCAAACGCCACTAAATAAAACACAAGATCTTGATTAAAGAAAAGAAAAAAGCAAACAAAACATTAGATACCTAAGTTGAACCTAACTAAATCAGAAGATGTTAGCATGCAGAAGTACAAAACCAGCAAACCATGACATCTAATAAATATTTACCCTGCAAACAAAAAACATTCCCTCATACATAAAATCATTTATCATCTTTTTTTAAGCACATGGAAAGAAATATAGCATTTTTATATGTAAGATCATGATGATCAAATGGGTTCAACACAACATAAACAGAGATAACTTTCCAGATAACTCAAAAAAACTCGTGAACATGCACGGGTCATTAAGTTCTCACTGTGTACACATGTTCACACATTAGATTCCCCCTTTAACCTGGTAAGAGTTAGTTTTTACAGTACATCCCTGCACTGGTCTCGTCTTCTATAACAAAACAGCTCTTTCAAAACAGCTTCTCCCTCAGGGTTTATTAAAGTTGATTTACAGACTCAAATGCATCTCTGCAACATCTTGATGAAGCCAACAATATTAAACACAGCTGAACACAAGCAGAGGAAATCACCACAACCTTAAGCATAGTGAGATATGGTAATCCTACCTCTGAGTCTGCTGTGGGTTGTGCTGATTAACCTCCCACCTGCAGCAACTCTGAGTGTGTGTGCGGGCTGAAATTTGTGTGATTCACTTGTTACTGGATGGATAGATGATGGCATCATTTACCTTTTAAGTGTGTATCCATTACAGTTAACTAGCAAGGCTTCTATTTCCTGCTAAATGTAAAAGATAAAAATGCAATATTTTAGGAGATATTTTGCCCCTCTGAGATGAAGAAATCTATTTAACTTCTAATCACAGTAATACTATCATAACACAGCGAAGAAAAATCAACAGTACACACACACACACACACACACACACACACACACACACACACATATATATATATATATATATATATATATATATATATATATATATATATATATATACTGAAACTTTGAAGAAAAATAAAGCTGTTTGCTGTTATTCATTTACTCTAAATAATTATAACGTGACTGAAACATTACACTGAGCAGATACCGTATTAAAGCCACTGCCAGGTGTGGTGAATAACTATGGAAACCATTGTTGTTTGTTCCAACATGTAACACACCTGAATGTTGCTGCAAAGACGTGGCATCGACACCCGGTGTTTGCAGAAGTAGGACAGTGAGCCTGCCAACAGTTCAGGCTCTTATGTTTGATTTGTGATCTTGCATATCACTGGCAGAGATGGCACGCTGTGAGTGCAAGAAAATGGAAAACACTCAGAATAGTGGATAACATGCACTGGTAGAGCCTACAAGGTGTTATGCTGTTGTTAGAGCTGTTCCTGGATGATTTTACCAGAATATTGTTCAGTTTTATAGACAAAATATCATTTTCTTAGGAAAATTTTGAAATTTGGTGAATTTCGCTTGTGTGTTTATTATATCAGTAAACTGTAGGACTGCAAAAAAACAATAATTATCATAGTCCTAAATAGTAATTTGGGCTTCAAGTAGTTTATCTGAACATTGTGTGTGGTTTCCTTACATCTATACTAGTTAAAAAATTAAACTAATTCGTTGAAAACAAGCATGAAGTCCACCTGAGATTTGGTGGTACCACTTTGAGTAATACTCCATCATCTGTCAGATATTTAATTGTTCCTTGAGGTAAAATCTTTTTGAATAAGTTGGTTTACTGACAGTAGGCATGTTTCCCACATATGTAATGACTACTCTTAAAGCCAAACTCTGGAAAGCTTTGCTTTCCATAACCATCTATGATGTGTGTTTGGCATCTAGTTGGAAAATCAAACCGTGTCTGAGTTTCAGCTTTCTAGCTGACTGATTGAAGTTGTGCTGGAGAGGACTGAAGTGATCTTCTTTCTTTATTGTTCCTTGTTCTTCTACCAGTTACTCTGGCAGCAGAACAGCCCAGAATGTGATGCTACCATCATTACTGGTTTAAATCTTTGATCTTTTGTATTGTTTTAGTCAATCCTGCATAACAGCTATTTTTGCTGGCAGACAGCAGCTAGCTGAAGTTAAACCTGATTTTTATTGTGTTAATGTCAGAAAACTCACTATATGTTGATTCTTTACTTTTTTTTAAATTTATTTATTGGATTATTTCTACTAGTGAAGAGACAACTCCTCTTGTTGAAAAATTAAGTTTGATTATATACAAATTGTTGATAAAATTATCCACTTTATTACTCAGTCCATTTCCATACTTAACATCGTGTCAGTCACTAGTTTTTACATCTTCAGTCGAGCTTTATAGTCATTCTTTATGTCTCATGGAGAGTGAATCTAAGGATAAAACTGGTTGTAGGATGTGGCTTAATAAGGGATAGCTCATTAGTGTAGATATGAAAGAGGATAACAACAGATACGCTTTCAAAAGACCACAATGGCAAGGATTAAAATACCAAAAGTGAAGCTTCAGTTTAGCAGACCACAAACAAGTGTGACTTAATGGTAACATCCAATTTTACAATGACTGACCAATGATCTTGTGTATTATTTCTATTTTTTCTTTCTTATTTTTTTCCTGATACCCCACCTAATAAAACAGGGAAATTAAGGTTGTTGTTGAGGCTGAAAATCTGAGAAAATCTTGGAAATCATTTGATAACCCAAAGATTATCATGTTTTAAATAATGAATGATCAAACAACACTTAAAGTAGTATTACATAACGTTCCAATTTAAAAAAATCTGTGCTTCTGACTTGTTTTGATAGCACAATGGCATTCTTTATATACATTCCTGGAATAGCCCGGCATCGTCTGTAGGCTAAAAAACGCATTTCACATCTTTTTAATTCCATCTCTGTGCACTACTTTGAAGCCGTATTCCAGTTTACAGCACCAGCAACTGGATATCAACACACTGACCATTTTGAATGAGCACCATGACTGATTCAGCAAAGAAACCCAGAAGAACATTATCAGAGGATAAGAGGAAAAGACATAGAGAAAGGGACAAAGCAAGAGACAAGACTCAACATCAGACCAACTTTTACTGCTTGTAGAGAACTCAAAGAAGAGACAGGATGCAAGATGGGTGCTAAATGAATCGCCTTCAGGAGGTGGTTCAGTTCAGTAATGAGGCTTTAAGTAATCAGTCACAAAACTTAAATAATAACAAAATCAAGGCTTTGTCTGATTCCAAAAAACATAAAAATTATCCAAAATGACAAACCGAACAACACTGAATGTAAACCAGTGGCAAAGAGATGCAAACCACATAATGAAACATAAAAGCTATGGAACTAAACACGAAACTGAAACAATAGCAAGTAAAATATGACCATAACCCACACAAAATGAGGCAGAAGATGCACAAAATAACAAATAAATGAAAAAAAAAAAAAATACAGTAAACAGTTTGCAATTAGCCCAAACTAATCATAAAACAAAAAGACAAAGAAACAAAACTGGCACAATGAAAATAGATAATTTCTCATAAATAAACATTTCTTAAAGTCTTCACACCTGTGTATCCAGCTGTTGTCTCACCATCTACTCATGTTTGGAGATGAGTCAGTTTATAATAAAATCTTGGCAGCTGTTTTGACATTTAACAATGAATGAAGTTCAAAATGTTATTTATAATTATAAAACATTTTATAATTGTTTTTCATTATTTTATTAATTTTATTCTGAACCTGCGCTCCTCCCTTGTAAGTTAAACCTGTCTGCGAGAGTAATCATCCAAATTTCAAAGAATATTTCCTTCTTGGTTTGAGGGGTTCACAATATAGAGTAGATGAGGTGAGAGATGTGGCTTCACAGTTAACCACAAACAGCCACATCCAGTCATCCTTAGCGATGCGATGACCTGCGAAACACAGCTGCACTTCATCCAACTTACCTTTGAAGCAGAGACTCCTCACACTGCGGCTCCGCTATTTCAGGCTTTATCTGTGAAACAATGTTGAGCAGCAGCTGCACTTTCTTCTGTTCCCTGCCAAGACGGGTTTCATTCTCATCCTCCGCCGTGACAACAGCCCGCTGTGCTCCTCCGTCTGCTCCCGGACTGACTGATGCGCTCGCGCTCTCCGCGGCAGCACAGGTCGCTCAGACTCCGGCTTGTAACTAGGTAACAGCTCTGCGGCTGCACACAGTCAAGTAGGAGGTGTTAGAAATCCTTCGGTGTGTGTGAGTGAGAGAAGATTGTCCCAGCCTGCGCGCTGTCTCTGTATACAGTAACTTGCAGGTCTCACATTCCTACAGAGCCACTCAATCTTGCAGCATGTGGTGCTTCTCTTCCTGTTTTTTTAATCAACCATTCTAGAAACTTAATTTATTTAACTCTTCTCAAGTGTAAAAACCATAAAAAAAACAGAATTAATCAAGAAATATTGGACCCTTATCAAAAATTATAATTTCTTCCATCATAAAGAACTCTTGTTGCTTCATTGTTGTTGCCTTAAAATATTTCGAAGTATTTTACTCATGAGTCTTTATGCTCTTGATTATGGCTTTCATAAATACATCCTGCGCTTAAATCTGTGAATACTAATGAAAATTACTTTTGTCTACCTGCACTTATACATCTATGCAGGCACCACTGACTCTAACCCTTATTCTACACCCATTGACCACTTTATAGGTTCTCCTGTTCAATAGCTTGTTAACGCAAATATCAAATCAGCCAATCGCATGGAAGCAACTCAGTGCATTTAGTCATGTAGACATGATGAAGACTTCAGTTCAATCTGAGCATCAGAATAAGGAAGAAAGAGGATTTAAGTGACTTTGAACGTGGTGTGGTTGTTGGTCTGAGTATTTCAGAAACTGCTGATCTACTGGGATTTTCACACACAACCATCTCTAGGGTTTACAGAGAATGGTCTGAAGAAGAGAAAATATCCAGTGAGCAGCAGGTGTCGGGACCAAAATGTCTTGTTAATGTCAGAGGTCAAAGGAGAATGGACAGACTGGTTGGAGATGATACAAAAGCAACAGGAAGTCAAATCAGCACTGGTTCCAACCAACGTATGCAGAATGGCATCTCTGAACACACAACACGTCCAGCCTTGAAGCAGATGGGCTACAGCAGCAGAAGACCACACCAGGTTCCTCCTGTCAGCTAAGAACAGGAAACTGAGGCTACAATTCACACACACTCACCAACACTGGGCAATAGAAGATGGAGAAACGTTGCTGGTCTGATAAGTCTCCATTTCAGCTCCACATTCAGATGATAGGCTCAGAATTTGGTGGAAACATCATGACATGGATCCATGCTTGTGTCAGCTTTATATTAACAGTTCAGGCTGCTGGTGTAACGTTGTGGGGGATATTTTCTTGGCACACTTTTGGCCCCTTAGTACCATCGTGGCCTGGTTTAACCACCACAGCCTACCTGAGTGTCACGGTTTCTGGGTTTTGGTGGGTGTTTTGATTGTTTAGGATTTTGGTTTTTGTTATGATTAGTTTGGTCATGTTCTTGGTTTGTAGTTCTTATGTTCATGCTTTAGTTTTCAGTTTTGTCATGCTTGGTTTTCCCTCTTGTGTTCCTGTGGTTTTCTGTTCCTGCCTCGTTAGTTCACCTGGTCTGATTAGTCATCCACTTCACCTGTGTCTTGTTACTCCCTCTGTGTATAAGTACTCCCGGTTTTCAGTCATTCATTGTCAGATCCTCATTTTGTCATGTTTGGTTTTTGTTCTCTGGAGTTTATCCCCGTCGTCTGTGGTTCCCTGTCGTGAGTTCCTGGGTAATAAACCTTTTTACCTGCACCAGTTCTGCCTCCTGCCTGCATTTGGGTCCTCACCTCCGCCGCCATTCATGACAGTAGGATCTGACCAGAACCGGACTCAGCAGGCAGAATGAGCTGGCCATATAAGGACATCACAGAGCGCGACCATTTGGTGGACTGTTTATTCCTGGCCGAGGACTCCTACCTCAGGAGTTTGGAGGGGCTTTATCCACCCCTTGTACGGGTGGCGACTGCTACCAGGTTGGTAAGGTTGTGGACTGAGTACCTCACCTTTCCTGGAGCAGCTGACCTAGGGTTAGAGTCCACTGTTCAAAGGGCAAGGGCAGAACTCCGTCCGCCGGCTCATCGCTTCACGTCTCGAGTGACGCCATCAGCTCCACGGTCACGGGGGTCGTCACGGGCTCCCAGGCCCACGCCTCCAGTTTCGCCTCCAGTTCCGGTGCCCCAGCTCTCCACGCCTGCTCCTAGGTCTGCTCCAGCGCCCCAGCTCTCCACACCTGGTCCGAGGTCCTGCCCTGCTCCGCAGCGTCCGACGCCAGCTCCGAGGTCCTGCCCTGCTCCGCAGCGTCCGACGCCAGCTCCGAGGTCCTGCCCTGCTCCGCAGCGTCCGACGCCAGCTCCGAGGTCCTGCCCTGCTCTGCAGCGTCCGACGCCAGCTCCGAGGTCCTGCCCTGCTCTGCAGCGTCCGACGCCAGCTCCGAGGTCCTGCCCTGCTCTGCAGCGTCCCATGCCAGCTCCGCGGTCCTGCCCAGCTCTTCGGCGTCCCACGCCGGTGCCCAGGTCCTGCCCGTCTCTTCTGGTTCCTGTCCTTGAGGGGGTCTCTGGTTGTGACGCCTCTCTTCTGGCCACAGTTCCTGAGGGGGTCAGCGATTGTGACGCTCCTCTTCTGGTCCCTGTCCCTGAGGGGGTCTCCAGTGGTGACGCCTCTCTTCTGGTCCCTGTCCCTGAGGGGGTCTCCAGTGGTGACGCCTCTCTTCTGGTCCCTGTCCCTGAGGGGGTCTCCAGTGGTGACGCCTCTCTTCTGGTCCCTGTCCCTGAGGGGGTCTCCAGTGGTGACGCCTCTCTTCTGGTCCCTGTCCCTGAGGGGGTCTCCAGTGGTGACGCCTCTCTTCTGGTCCCTGTCCCTGAGGGGGTCTCCAGTGGTGACGCCTCTCTTCTGATTCCTGTTCCTGAGGGGGTCTTCAGTGGTGATGCTTCTCTTCTGATTCCTGTTTCCGAGGGGGTCTCGGGTCGAGACGCCCCTTACCCACTACTGGTGCCCAACCCAGAGCTCCAGTCTGCCCGTCCGCCGCCAGAGCTCCAGTCTGCCCGTCCGCCGCCAGAGCGCCGCTCCAGTCTGCCCGTCCGCCGCCAGAGCGCCAGTCCAAGCCTGCCCGTCCTCCAGAGCGCCAGTCCAAGCCTGCCCGTCCTCCAGAGCGCCAGTCCAAGCCTGCCCGTCTGCCTGGAAACCTGTCTGTGCGTCCTCCGGGTCGTCCTCTGGAGGTTCTGCCCCGGTTCGTCCGGCCTCCTGACCGGAGCCTGCTGTCTGCACAGCCTCCGGGTCGTCCTCCGGAGGTTCTGCCCCGGTCCGTCCGGCCCCCTGGCCGGCCGCCTGAACTGATCCGGCTGTCTGCACGGCCTCCGGGCCGTCCACCGGAGGTTCTGCCCCGGTCCGTCCGGCCCCCCGGCCGGCCTCCTGACCTAATCCTGCCGTCTGTTCTGCCTCCAGGTGGCTCCCCCTGAACTTTGTCCTGGGGCCTGTCTTGTTTTGGTCGGTCCCTCCTCCGGGCCCCCTCCGCCCACCCTGGGTGGCCGGCTTGGGGTTTTTCTCTTTTGTGGACTTTGTTGGGCCGTCTGGTATCCGGCCCTTGAGGGGGGGGGGTTCTGTCACGGTTTCTGGGTTTTGGTGGGTGTTTTGATTGTTTAGGATTTTGGTTTTTGTTATGATTAGTTTGGTCATGTTCTTGGTTTGTAGTTCTTATGTTCATGCTTTAGTTTTCAGTTTTGTCATGCTTGGTTTTCCCTCTTGTGTTCCTGTGGTTTTCTGTTCCTGCCTCGTTAGTTCACCTGGTCTGATTAGTCATCCACTTCACCTGTGTCTTGTTACTCCCTCTGTGTATAAGTACTCCCGGTTTTCAGTCATTCATTGTCAGATCCTCATTTTGTCATGTTTGGTTTTTGTTCTCTGGAGTTTATCCCCGTCGTCTGTGGTTCCCTGTCGTGAGTTCCTGGGTAATAAACCTTTTTACCTGCACCAGTTCTGCCTCCTGCCTGCATTTGGGTCCTCACCTCCACCTCCATTCGTGACACCTGAGTATAATTGCTGACCATGTCCATCCCTTAATGACCACAGTGTAACATCTTCTGATGACTACTTCCAGCAGGATAATGTACCATGTCACAAAGCTCAGATCATCTCCACCTGCTTTCTAGAACATGATGATGAATTCACTGGCCTCCACAGTCACCAGAACTCAATCCAACAGAACAGATTGGGGATGTGGTGGAATGGGAGATTCTCATCATGGATGTGCAACAGTGTGATGCTATCATGTTAATGTGGAATATTTCCAACATCTTGCTGAATCTATGTCACCAAGAATTAAGGCAGATCTGTAGGAAAAAGAGCTCCAGCCTTGTACTAGCAAGGTGTGCCAGTGTGATGCATTGAAAAAGGATGAGACCCAAACTCAGGTGGTACCACAGGTGGCACGAGGCTGGCAGAATGATTCCTTTCTGTACAAAGAAAATAGAAGAAGAGAATAAAACCTACAAATAAAGTTGTTTCTAGAGCAGAGAATCAAAAATAATTTAAATAAACTGCAACAAAATCAAAATGGGAGTGAAAATGTTGAGAAACAAACAGTTTGGAATGACGATAAACAGGAAAACAAACTAAGAACAGAGGAAACATAAATACTGATGGAGGTGATAACTAACACAAGCGTGATGCAATCAGTAACTGAAACCAGGTGTAACAAGGATTGGAAGTCAAACTAAACAGCATAAACAGCAGCACAATGGCTGTTTGGGTTCTCCACTTGTTAGTCCATCCACTTAGTGGTTACTATATAGACGACTCAAGAAGGGAAATGTACAAGGAGTTGGTACATTTCAGACGTAAATGCTGCGATGCTTCATAATTACTTCCTACATATTTACAGTAAACTGTCACATGAAGGAATTTAAGGATACGTACACATCAGACCTGAAGTATTGAGTGATAAAACATGTATGAACATGTATTGAAACCACGTACATAAGCATACAGCTCTCTTTGTTTGACAATTATTAAGTATTAAGTATTAATGAATTTATATTATGCAGATGTTTTTAAACTCATGTAGACAGATATGGATACACACATACTCGCACATGTTTATACAGAGTTAATAACTAGATTTATTAAATGCTGCTATATTTTAAACTTGATTATGCTATTTATTCTTTTCTGTTTTCAGCGATAAAGATGCCTTTGTTACAGAGAAATGCCTGACAGAAATGAACAGGGAGCATAATAATCTACCTTTAAGCAAAAACCACTTTGAATGATGCATTGTGATGTGCATTATGAAAATGCTGGCCCTCTAATTACATGCTGCCCGGCTTTGCAGTATTTGAAATTTTTTGGGTATATTGTTTGATGTACTGGATCAGATTACTGTGAAGTACTCCAAGTTTGATAAGATTAATGACTGGATTATTTCCTTCAAACTGTGGCGTGACATCATCTTCTTTCTCTTCATATGCTTTCACATGGATGGTCCAGTTTATTCTATAATGAAGGAGATAAAAAGGGAGCATGGACTTCATCTCCTTTTCCATAAAGAAAATCCTCTCTTTTAATGGCAGCCACATAGATACTTGGTAGTCATTTCACTGTAAAGGAACCGCTGTAAGCAAAAATGGGTGTTCAACCAGATCCCAAGAGTCATGATGCAGCTTGTTGGATGTCTTAAATAGCTGCACCTGTGAAGGTGATGAAATATGGCTTGCCTGGTGAGGCATATAGTTCACCACCCTGAGCTGCCACAACCCAACATGCTCACTTTAGCATCCACTCTGTTTACTCTTTTCCACATTTCTGTTAAAATTGCCTCTTGGCAATAACTGGACCATTTTAAAACGTATTATGTTGTTATTGTATGTGCATCTCTAAGCAGTTTATTTCCACGTCACAACAAAGTCCAAGTCCACGATCAGGTAATATAAGATAGGTTGATAATTTTAAGTATGGAAATAGAGTTTAGCCTTCCCCCGGCATTCAAACAACAATCTACATCCATCCATTTTCTACTGCTTATCAGGACTTGGTCGCTGTGGCAACAGTCAGAGCAGACATCACCAGGCATCCCTCTATCCAGGCATAACCTCCAGCTTTTCTTACACTCTGCTGCTCAAAGATACAGTCCATCAATACGCTGAACAAAGCTCCCTTTAACATTTAAAGTTTCATAACATCTGTGTTTTCCTTCAAGTGTGTTTTTCTGCACAAACATCAACAGCAACACTGTCTGCTGACATTATGTTGACATTGGCTTTTAATAATTCATACACCAGGATAAAATTACACCTCATCAATATAAAAGACAGTTCTGATTCTGATGCAGGTCAGCCTCCGTGTTTATTGCTTGTGCAGTGTCTTGCAGCTAAGCACATGATTAAGTTTAAACAGATGGAGTCACTGGTGATCAAAGGCAGTAAAACCTGCATCTGCCGGTGGAGTGTTTACAGACGGACGTGCATGGATGATAAACAGTTTAAAGCACATTGGATCATTTCATTTGTTAAATTCCTCCTGCTTAATTTAGTTAATACAAAATTTCTTAAATAATGATTGTTTTGACTTTAAGAGACATAAAAAGAAAACTGCTGTCTATAGAAGCTGTGTTGAGGGTAAGTCTTCATAATCAGGTCATTTTAGATAGTAATCTGTTTTAACACTGCTGATCTTTAACATGCTGATCTATAATGCAATAAAAAAATAGATTTTTAAACAGACTTTATTGTTTGTGATATATAAAAGAAGTGTTTTGTTGTTGTCGTTTCCTGTAGACAGTTGCTTTGTTGCTGTCTGATTAGTGCCAAGTAGATGATTGTGAACCATTTTGTTTCGGATCTGTGAATTTAGAACCACTGAGGCAACAGATCAGTGGGTTGTTATGTCAAGATGAGTAACAAATAACACTTTTTTTTCCTGACACACTATTATCACCTCTTTCATTGCTTTCACAAAGAGGCCTTGCTCTGCCATAAAGAATTTCTCAAGGCTACAAAGGAGGTCTTCATTGTCATTTGGATGCTCATGACAACAGCAACGATAACCCCATCTGTTGCAGAGACAGTGTATGCATGTCAGTGGATATGTGGCCAAACGGAAGGAAATTCCTTCATAACTGACTATATTTTGCTCATGTTTCATACTTCACAGTTAATATCAGAAAAGTGTAACCTGTGGGTTTCACAGTACAAAGACCTATATTTTTAACAAGTCTAAAGTAACTGCAACAGGGAAAATATCTAATAAAATTCTTATCCAGAATCACAAAAGATAAAAAAAACCTACTGGGATAGAAAAGATCAATCTAACAGAAAGCTGTCAAAAATGTATAGAAGGTGAGACACGGGCTCATTGATACAGAGAATTCAAAGCTATTATTATTTCAAAAGGCTAAATTAAAACATTTTAGGTCTGTGACTCAGATGGATCATAATGGTGTAACTGATTTGAACAAAGAAGGAGGGAATAGGACCCTCTCAGAGTCTACATGCTGGTGGTGGTCTGGATGAGTTTACAGCTGGCTGAGACTTTGGATGTGATTTTTTGGGGCATCATAAAAGAGAAAGAGATGAGGAGGATATGGGCTGCACAAAGATAGTCTCAGAGAGAATGACAGAACAAAGATGAGATTTAAAGAACAAAGTTCAGGCTGGTTCAAACAAAAGTTAGTAATTAAGTATGAGGTGAGTTGGACATTATGGCCAATACACCACAGGATTAGAGTCGGTGAAATAAAACAGATGTTTGATATTAAACTTATATATTTAAATGGTTTGTTTTTTGTTTTTTCTATATATTATATATTGTTTTATTTTTTTATATATATATGTATAAAACATCTGGGATATGTGGCCAGTTCAAACAAATCTGCTCAGATGTTCTTGATGATTAGAGGACAATCTGATCAAAAAGCTCAGTCAGCATCTGTTGTTGTCTTAAGAAAAAGAAACTTATCCTGGGAAAACTTTGGTGATACACTCAGATTTTGTCATTGGATTAAAATGCTAAATTTTCTAAATCCTGTTATCTTCTTTTGATCACAATGAGAAACATAAATCTTTCAGTTTTAATAAAAATACACTTTATGGAAAAAAAAGATGGCTGTATAGCCAACATGACATTGCCCACTGTTTACATGGCTTAATTTGTTTTCTGTTTCTCTACAGGTGTAGAAGCTGGTTGTCTTGTTTTTTTCTGTTTGTGGTTGTTTTCTATCTTTTGTATCTTTGCTCCCTTTTCTTCTCCTCACTCTCTCCTTTTCTCTTCTGTTCACTTCTGTTCTATGGCGGTTGTTTCAGAAATGAAACGATGCTCACTCATCAGCTAGTTAAAACACTTGTTGCTAGTAATTGTCCTATGGGAGGCTTTGTGTTTGGACAGTGTACATATACAGTATCTCACAAAAGTGAGTACACCCCTCACATTTCTGTAAATATTTAATTATACATTTTTGTGGGATAACACTGCAGAAAAGACACTTTGACACAATGTAGTCTGTGTACAGCTCGTTTAATAGAGTAAATCTGCTGTCCCCTCAATATAACTCAGCACACAGCCATTAATGTCTAAACTGCTGGCAACACAAAGTGAGTACACCCCTAAGTGAAAATGTCCAAATTGGGCCCAGTTAGCCATTTACCTCCCTGGTGTCATGTGACTCATTAGTGTTACAAGTTCTCAGGTGTTAATGGGGAGCAGGCGTGTTAAATTTGGTGGCATCGCTCTCAGACTTTCTCATACTAGCCACTGGAAGTTCAACATAGCCACTCTTGGCAAAGAACTCTCTGAAGATCTGGAAAAAGAGTAGTTGCTCTACATAATGATGGACTAGGCTATAAGAAGATTGCAGCACCCTGAAACTGAGCTGAAGCACAGTGGCCAAGACCATTTAGAGGTTTAACAGGACAGGCTCCACTCAAGTGTGTGTGGTGGCAACCAGGTGAGCCAAGTGTGTGTCTTGCCTACAATCAATTCATTTATTTAATTGAAGGAACCATGAATGCCAACATGTACTGTAGCCATCCCCAAATAGCGGCCCGCAGGTCAAATCCAGCCCACGAGAGCAAAGTGTCCAGCCCGTGCAGACCCTGCGACACTATATAATAAACAACCATAAGGTGAAAAAAAAACAAAAAAAAAACAGAGGCTGGTCCTTAGCTTGGTAACCTGGTCATAATTTGACCCTCGGTGAGAACTAATTGGGGAACCCTGATGTACTGTGACATACTGAAGCAGAGCATGATCCCCTGCCTTTGGAAACAGTATTCCAACATGATAACGACCCCAAACACACCTCCAAGACAACCACTACCTTGCTAAAGAAGCTGCGGGTAAAGGCGATGGACTGGCCAAGCATGTCCCCAGACCTGAACTCTAATGAGCATCTGTGGGGCCTCCTCAAATGAAAGGTGGAGGAGCTGACATCCATGATGCCATCATGAAGGAGTGGAAGAGGATTCCAGAGGCAGCCTGTGAAGCTCAGGTGTACTCCATGCCAAGAGGGTTAAAAAAAGAGCTGGAAAATAATGGTGGCCACACAAAATATTGACACTTTGGGCCCAATTTGGACATTTTCACTTAGGAGTGTACTCACTTTTGTTGCCAGCAGTTTAGACATTAATGACCATGTGTTGAGTTATATTGAGGGGAAAGTAGATTTACTTAATTAAACAAGCTGCACACAGACTACTTTATATTGTGTCAAAGTGTCATTTCTGCAGTGTCGTCGCATTAAAAGATATAATTAAATATTTGCAGAAATGTGAGGGGTGTACTCACTTTTGTGAGATAGATAGATAGATAGATAGATAGATAGATAGATAGATAGATAGATAGATAGATAGATAGATAGATAGATAGATAGATAGATAGATAGATAGATAGATCTGTGAACACAGTAAAGGTTTTCCCTGTGAGTTCATGGCTTCATGAATAGTACATGAGTTAATAGTGTCCTTGCCTCAAGCACATCCTGTTTTAATGTCTACCTTGTTCAACCCTACCCTTAATTTCCAAAATGAACATCATGCTTTATTAAAGAATTACCCCATCCCTGTAAAAAATCAGTGGGTTGTAGAGCTGTGTATACAAATCTTGCTTTCTTGTTGGTGATTCGGGACAAGCTGTAACTGATTGTGAGGAAGAGCAGGGAGTCAGAAAAAAATCAAACATTCGATGACTCGATGTTGACTTGCTTGTAAATGTTGGTAAACAATGTAACAGCACTTATAAGCAAAAACAAATTTTTAAAGAATAATAAAGAATAACATTTAAGATTCGAGGGGAGCCTCATATCCAAAAGGCTAAATTTGTTTAGCAGAATATGGCAGTCAGACCATCTTTCTGCTGTCATGATGCTGGGCAGGACAGGTTAAAAAAAAAAAAAGAAGAAGAAATTTGACAAAAACCTTTTTTTATTAATTACTTTACAATGCACAGTGTAAAATCTAAAATATTTCTCAACACAACTTTTCAGATTACACAGTATCACAGTTGTTTTCTTAGGATGTCTATGCTGGCCCAGGTTACCAAGGCATGCGTTAGATCAAGCAAATACAAAAGTGTCCTCTGGACCGCATGGTGAACTACTTTTAACTATATACAGCTTGTACAGCCGATGGTGTGAAGCATTTACAGGCTGTACATTTTACATTCAAGCATGTTTCTGACATCTGAAGTTTCTTCACATTAGCAGAGATTTTGAAACTTTGAAGAAAATCTGACGATTTTACAACCTTGTGATTAACTGCACATTTCCATTCAGATTCTTTACGCGTTAAAAACCACAAAACATGAGACTTGGAAATATGAGGCTGAATTAGCCTTCGTCAGGCGTCACAGTACAAAAATCTGCTAAAGTTCAGTAGTGCTGCTTGAACAGTTCTGTAACTTTAATCGTTGTGTGGTTACTGTAACAAACAATCAATACGTCATTTGCTTTTACAGTCCTTTTTTTTTCAAGGTGATCTTTAGAGCTCACATAAAAAGAACTTGGTCATACCAAGTAAAATCAAGGTTTCTCAACCATTTATTAAGTGTTGAAAGCCATCTGAGCAATTTATTGAACCAGTCTGTTTATCCTATAGTTTACCACCCCTGTGTAAAGCTGGAGCAGCACAATGCCTCAGGGGATTGACTCCTACAGCGTCAGAAAGGTCACAAACATTGCCCACATCCTTCCTGTCTGCTTCATTGTTACAAATAATGTTATTGGAAAAATGTTCCCTAAAGAAAACAAAGGACAGCAGCTCCACAAAAAAAGCCAATGAAGCTGTCAAATTAAAACCTCCTGCCTTCCTAAAGGTGATATCAGATTCTTTCTTTCACCTCGTCTCCATAACCACAAGAGGCTATATGCCGGATGTATGTGGGAGAATATTAGGCTTAATAGCAGCCGCTGAAGACACATCCCTCTGACTTATAAAGCGTCATCTATTGGAGTGGGAGAGGCTTCTTGACTTTTTTGCTATTCAACCATTTATTAAATAGTTATGCAAAGACTTTGATGAATCAGATGTCAGAAAGGAGCTGTGGATGAAAACTGTGCCACAACACAAAGAGTATCTTTTAATGAGATTCCTGCATTCAGTATTTTAGCTGGTTAATGGGATTCAAGGCTGTTGCCATCTCTAGGCTGTATTTTAGACTTTCTGTAAATTAGTAAATAAAAGGCAAAGAGAAAGGCAAAAGCTTCTTCTCAGAGCTGGAAAAAGCCTTGTATTTCACGTTGATATACCAGATTTAGAATGTGTGCAATGACCATTTGAGAGCATGTTGAGGAGAAAAAGCTGTATGTTAAATGTACAGAATTGCAGAAGATCATTTGCTGAATCTGCAGCCCTATCTAACTTTAAAAATTGATGAGTTTCAGCTAATTCTTCAGCTGCTATCTGTGGGTTTGCGTTTTCTTTGTCATTTTTACCAAAGCAGAACTGGCAAACTTATACAAGTTTAAACCCAAATAAAGCAAAGGTTTGGAGTCTGAAGTAGCATTGATGCTTTTTTGATATCAGACAAAAATTCTTAAGTCATTACATTCTCTTTTCATCTCTAGTCTGACCTTGTCTCCATTTAGTTTCTAAAAGGGGGTGGGGGGCTGTTCTTCTTTCTCTAAACAATAAGGGATCAAGTCTCTGCACCAATTCAGTTGCATATAAAGCCAAAAAACATGAGGTACCAAACAGTACCAAACCCGAGGTACCAAAAAAAAAAAAGTGCCGTCAATTAAGTATTCGGGCCAAACGGTAGTGACTGATTAGTCATTAGTGTGGTGTTAACTCTTTTGTGTGTACAGATTCTTAGTCTTGTGTCTCATGTCTGATACATTTTTTTTTGTATATTTACCTCAACAAAGCATCTTCTTACCAATGCTCCGCCATCTCTAACAAGACTACAAGGACTTATACCTGATATTATATTGAATGCTGAGTTCGCTGACCAAAGTGAACTTTGACTTTCCCCATTATGACAGCAATAGAAGCCCAGCTATCAATTAAACTTGAGTAAGACTCGTCAACCTCGACTTTCACCTTTTTATTTGGTTCCACAAAAGTCCCATGTATTGTATTTGATTTATTGTTTTATCAATAAAAGATTATACATTGTTGTTTTGGTGCATTTCAGCTCATCTCTTTTTTCAGTAGATTAGAAAGATGGGCATCTGTTATTAGCTAAAACAACAGAGCAAAGCTGGAGTAAGACATATTAAGTTTTCTCTCAACGTCTGAGGTAATTTGGAGAGCAGTATGAGAGTCTGCTGAGTGGATCAATCCACTGTGAAAAGTAAGAGGTGGGATTCAGATTTTTCATAGCTTTAATTGGCTTTTTTTTATATCTGATAATATTGCAAATACTTTAAATGCAATGACAGAATTTAATATTTATCCACCTGACAGTGTAATGAAATGTTGAGGAGAGCAACTGTGTTTTAATTTGTTTGTTTTTAAATTGTATGCTCCGTGTTTTCTATTTTTGGTGTATTCCTGTGGCAGCATTACAGTGCTACAGGTCTGGCATGCATACTACAGCATTTCCATGGGTTTTAGGCTTTTCTTAAAAAAAATTCCATCTTTATAGAAAATGTTTTAAAAACAAAATCAATTCTGTTTCTGGGTGGATGTTAGCTAAAGCCTCATTTATGTTCTACGTTAAATACTTTTGACTAGTAAAGTATGGATATACACATTTAAAAGCTTTCTGTCTTTCTTCTGCAGCCTTTAAAGTGCATATTTTGGTCTGTTTTCAGAGTGCTTGTGGATCTACACCCAGCCATGGCAAACGGAGCAGTACCACCTAAAAACTGTGGGGGCAGTGTTATACAGTATAGTATGTGACCAGCAAAAGAAATAAAGAAGAAGAGGCTGTGATGTATTTAATGGCTGCACAGACCACCATCATTCACTGTGCTGCCTCTTTTTATGTCTCTTCCTGAGACTGTACAATATCATGATCTCGTCCGCCATCACCATGTTATTGTTTAAAACTGTCATCAGAACGCCAAGGTGAACTCTGAGCTCCGCAGTGCCCTCTAGTGGACATATTGGCGAACAACTGTACCAACATAAAGCGTGCATGGGAGTATGGGGGCAATGAATTGGACGTACCTATCTATGTACGTAAAGGCAGCATAAATTAGACCTAATATTACAGTTGTTTTCAGATTTAAAAACCTGAATGCGCTACAGACACATCAAAAAACATTTGGCTGTTGTTAATTATTTGTATAGAATTATCTGAAAATAAAAATCATCTTGATTTCACCACATTAGAGCAATTTGTTTAAAAGAATGCTATGAATCCCCTTTACCATTAACTCCCTTTGTTGCATATTACACTTTTAAATTTATATAGACAAATACATTAAATTATCAAACTGATAAGTCTTTAAAATCAATGAAAGTGTTGAAGATTTAAATAATTTGGACATCTCGCTTTTTTAACAACTTGTTCAATAAACACAGAGTATGCACAGTTTAACTGGTATAAGGCATCAGCTTAAACACAAGGAATATAAGAGCAAATGGAGGAAAGCTCAGGCATAACATGTCTCTTCCAGGGTGTTGTTTATTCTTAATAAGCAAGAGAATAAGCTTGTTCACACAGAGTGTGAAATAAAATAAAATATTCATATAAAATACATACCTTGACATCATGTGTGCAGCATCACTTTTATTCAATTGGCAGCTTCAGTTATTCAGCAGAAAGTAGAGCACCTCAATTTAAAGTTTGCTGAGGTTTGTTGGCACAAGATGCAGCATATCTGACCTCTCTCTGTATGTGGGGGGCATATAGAGAAGCAGAGGCCGGGTTTTACATCCAAATAGTTGATTGTCTTCTCTCTGCGCTTCTGGATAACAAAAACAATCACTGAGAAAATTATTCAGACGGGGAGGAAGAACAAAATGAATAGCACATCTCAGCAAAGCTCATTTAAACTACACTTAATTACATTTCTGGCCTTTGTTTCTGAGTAGAATAACAGAAAGAAGGAATAATGTGTGTGTGTTCCCCTCCCCCCCTTCTTATGAGCTCATTTAATGGATTTCTACCTCATTTGAAAGGATAACAATAACCCAAATAAAGCTTCTAACATTGAGCCAAATGCAATCTCACACTCCCTCAGGCATCAGAGCTTTACATCTGCAACACGTCTTTTCATTTTATGTAAAGACAGCTGCTCAACCATTACACATTTCCATTAATATTGGGCAGAATATTTGGGAGGAAAAGGCACACATTTAGTGGAAAAATCACATTTGCTTTTCAGATTTGTTTTGCTCTTGCTGTTTAGTTTTCTAAGCTCTTAAATGTGAGCTTGTTTCAGACTTGTTTAAATCAATGCTCAATTATTTAGAACTAGATAACAATATGAGTCATTTAACCTCAAAACAAAACTCACAATACAGCAAAGGATTCCCTCTCCAGGTATTTTGGAGGCATTATGGGATTTATTTAGAGTGATGCTTCAAATTTTGTGACCTAAAACATGATTGTATTTATACATAGGTACAAAGGAGATGGAAATAATGGACTTGTTCATTTACTTGTGGTATAGACACAGAGCAGCAATAACTGCAGATAATTATTTCCAGCAGCTTTTCATGAGTCCTGCAGATCAGCTGAGAGGAATCCTTGTCCAGTCATGCAGAATAGCTTCAGCTCGGGATGTTGCTGCGTTACCTCTCATCAATGCTCGCTTCAGCTCCTTCCACGGCATGTCTACTGGATTAAGGTCAGGACGTTGAGTCGGCACACTCCAAAACTTCAAAACTTCATACTTCCTTAACGGCAGAATGAGTTGTGTGCTTAAGGTCCATCGTCTTGTTGTTTGACCCACGTTTTTTGGAGGTTCAGTTGATGAGCAGATGTACGACATTTTCTTTTACAGTTTGTTTGTATAATGCAGACGTTTCAACCCTGAATCAGAAAACAACGGTATCATATGGAAAATGCAAATTAAAAAAGAAATCCAGTGACTCTTATTTACAGATTTTTATCCAGACAAATAAACACAAGACATTTAATTTCTATCCCAGCAACTTGATTTAATTAATTAATATTCTGCATTTCAGGCTTACAGCACATACTGAAATTGTTGTTAATGTGTGATTACTTTCTAACCTTACCTAACGTTAAGGAAACTAAGCAATGAAGCAAGACAGGTTCATTTGTCCCATTTTTCCTGCAAACATGTTTTAAAGCACAAACAGCACAAACAGCACAGAGTTATCATTACATTTTCAACTTAAAAATCCTCCATCATTTTTTTACTGGGGACACATCAGTACTGCAAGTAGGTCAGATCAGCACCCATACCCTCCTCTTCCTCAGCCACTCATTATGTGTGCAATGGTGTTTTGTCTTGTTTTGTAGTACAGATGTGGTCTTGAAGCCCACTTATGTTGTGTAAAAGCTTAATAAACATACATCCTGTCATCACAGAAGAGTAAACGAGCTTTGACAAGGATGATAGGATGATATAACCCTGTACCATCACTAAACCTGGGTTTTACACTTGTTACTGAGAATTGTCTGGATGGTACATTTGGTCTGTGGCCCAGAGCACATGGTGTTAATTTTTTTCTATAAAGGACCTCAGTGCTGAACGGTCCGACAATAATATGAGTTTCTACTGTGTGATGGTCCATCCCAGGTGTCTCCAAGCCTAGAGAAGCTGAGGGTCAGTCAGGAGGGTCTCAGAACGGAATGAGGCCCCTCCAGATTGAAAAGAACCAGTTGGGTTGGTTGTGGAATCTGATCAGGGTGCTCTATGAAAAACTCCCAAGGGACGAGACTCAGACACATCCTACCAGGAAGATAAACAGTTGAAGATGGATGGTTTGATGGACGGATAGATGGATGGATGGATGAACAGATGGATGATGAATGGATGGATGGATGGACGGACGGACGGACGGTGGATGGATGAATGGATGGATGGATGGATGGATGGATGGATGGATGGATGGATGGACGGACGGACGGACGGACGGATTGGTGGATGGATGGATTGATGGATGGATGGGTGGATGGACGGACGGAAGGACGGACGGACGGATGGGTGGGTGGATGGATGGATGGATGGATGGATGGATGGATGGATGGATGGATGGGTGGATGGACGGACGGAAGGACGGGTGGATGGATGGTGGATGGACGGATGGACGGACGGACGGATGGATGGATGGATGGACGGATGGATGGACGGACGGACGGACGGACGGACGGGTGGATGGATGGATGGACGGACGGACGGACGGACGGACGGGTGGATGGATGGATGGACGGACGGACGGACGGACGGACGGATGGGTGGATGGATGGATGGATGGATGGATGGATGGACGGACGGACGGACGGACGGACGGACGGACGGACGGGTGGATTGATGGATAGATGGATGGATGGATGGATGACGGATGGATAGATGGAAGGATGGACGGACGGATGGATGGTGGATGGATGGGTGGATGGACGGACAGAAGGACGGGTGGATGGATGGTGGATGGATGGATGGTGGATGGACGGATGGACAGATGGATGGATGGACGGATGGATGGACGGATAAATGACGACTCTTATAATGCCTCATGGCAGAGCTGATTGCATCAGATTTAACAGGTGTTCTAGTTAAACACTTTAAATTTATTTTACATTTTCTGTTTCCATCAGTCTGTCATTCTTTTGAAATTATAGCCTGTTTTCGCACTCAGGTGTGGCGGCTGCCTGCGCTGAGTGCTTTTCACTCCCTCCTCTAAATGAGAAAGTAAAGCCGTTTCCCATGTTCCTCTCATCCGCTGTGACAGCAGCCAGCTGCTACACCGATAAGATAAGTGCTCTCTTTTCAGGCTATCACCTTCCCGACGCTGTTTCTTAGTTTCATTTAATTCCTGCTTTGGTGTTAATTTCTCTTTAGACGAGCCCTCTGCTCCTCTGTCGGCTCGGAGGGGTTCAAAGTGTCAAGATGAAGTTTTGCAGATGAAAGCAAGATCAAGAGGATATTTGTTTCTCTGGATCTGTTAATTGGATTTTTCTGTGTATTTCCATTTTATTCTCTAAATGGATGGCAGCAGATTTTAATTCTTTGAATATGATCTAGTGGATTCACACACACACACACACACACACTCACACATAGTAATGGATTTATTAAATATAAAAAGTCATATTGGCTTGTGAGTGTTTTTACCGTGTCAACCCTACAAAATCTCAGTGGATGCCAATCTATTTTGTACACTTTATAATGTGCTTACAGACGTGTCACTGCATTAATTATGTTCAGTTTGGACTAAATTGATCTCTTTCTTTGATGCAGAGATGATTATGTGTGTTTCTCTTCTATTCAGACAACACCAGGAGGGGACTGTGTTATCTTCCTCTTAACCCAAATGGTCAGTTCTATTAAAAACAGTGTCAAATAGACACGTTCTCCCCTTTATGCCCCTGTTGTCATGACTTCATTAGCAATGCAAAAGTGGAGTTTCCATTGTGTAACCGTCCAGGAAGCAGACCAGTCGGCTTTGCATGTTTTATCCCAATCAGTGTAACCTTGGGTGTATATGCTGAGCTCAGTCTTCATGTATTTTCATGAGTAAAAGGATCCTCTTTGAAGCAGAGGAGCTCAATGACTTTGTTTTCATCAAGTCCTCCAACTGCAGTGGCCATGTCTGTTGCTTGTTCTTCCCCTGAAATATGCCTCATAGCTCCATCCTGTCGAGTACTGCTTCTACAGTGCATGAGGGAATAAAACCACTGTTGCAACTGAGGAGCTTACATGCAGTGGTAAGAGCTGATGGTGTCCATATTCAACCAATACGACTTGAGTTTAAGAAGAAGCAGTATAAAAAACTGTTGAAAGAAGCAGATAACAAGCAGAGAAAGTGGCTGCACCGTGTTTCATCTATTTTAAACAGCGGTTTGCCTCGATCAGTGGGCTGCTCTTCCATCACTTCAGTGTTTTTCACTTTGAGGCAAACCCAAAGGACTGACAGGAGAAACACAGATGAGAAGTCTGCATATCAACTTGTTCTGCGAGGTCGTGACTCTGTCTTCTAGTATCAGCAGAAAATCCATGGATGTTGAGGCTGTTAGTCTTTTTCTTTAAAAAAGAAAAAAAAAGGAAAAAGTGGAAGTTCTGTTGTTTTTTTTAATGTATTCATTTAATTTAAACTAAAAGAGGGAAAATGTGAAAATAGCAAAACAGTTTTTTCTTTTTTTTATATAAATATTTATTCATTTAATTATTTAGTTTTGCCAAAATAAAAAAATCTCAAACGATTTCACTTCCACTTTTGCATAACTTTAGTTGTTTAGTTTAGTTTAGTTTAGTTTAGTTGTTAAAAGGACCAATAAAAACTTCAGATTTATAAAGAAAAGTCTGCCTATTATTTCTTGGATCGAGTGTTGACGGGTTAATATTTAAAGCCTTTACAACAAACAAAGAATATAATCTGTTTTTTTTTTTATTTAATATTCTAAAAATAAATTATGACAAATAAATTTTAAAATCACATATCAAGGATATTTTGGTGAGTATGTTTGATGTTGATATGTCTTATTACGCAACTGTGATTTAAACAGTCATCCTGTTATAACTGCACTGCATGAAATGCGTGACTTGTAATAGCCGTAAACAGAAATGATGGGAATTCTCTTACTATGATGCACAAAGAGATTTTCTTTCCTTTCTTTGTTTGTTTTTCATAAGCAGAAAAGTGGTGGCATAAAGCAGGAAATTTTTTTTTTTACTTTATTTAAGACAAGGGATCAATCAAACAATAAACAAGTAAGTTTTTGTGTTACTTGTGATTATTTGTGTCTCATATGACAGGATAAACTCAGGACAAATAGATGATGCTGAGCTCTGGGAAACACCCATTTACACAAAAATTAAATAATGATATAGTACAGAAAATATCATTTGCAGCAGTAAAGACAAACAAAATCAACAAAACAAACCTAAAAGAAATATTAAATCATAACTAGAAAACTATAGTTTGGCTACTTTTGAAATTTTTCTGAAGTAGATTTTTCATTTTTCATCTGTCACATATGCACAACTGTCTTTCTCTGGTCACACCTGTGTTACCCTGCATGCTCTTGGTGCTGGAATATAGATAAACACGATATATGTCATTAGACATGATTAATATAATAGAGCAGATATCAAAGCTATGTATTTGCAAGCTGCAATATCCAAATCACCACTAGGGGCAGTGTGGGAAACAATTTGACCTGCATAAATGACATTTGGTTTTGATAACAAGATGTGGCATGTTTTAGGGGATTTACCTATCGTCTGTGATACTGCTGCTTTGCTTGTTCTCTGCCATGATTTACACCCTACAAAGTCAGCATCTCTATCTGGTCTCTAATCTGCTTCCCAGTTTAATCCTCTGGTAACCAGCCTATACACAAGCAGGTATGTGAAGTATTCCACTCCAACAGAGCCGGTTGCAGACACGATCACCGTGTTAAAAAGCAAGTATGTTCTTGGATTAACTTGTGAGTTAATTATCAATACATTCTTCCATCTTTTGAAGTAATTCAACTTTAGGTACAGAATAGATCCTTTTCCCACTCCTCATGAATAAGAAAAAAGTGGAGAGTAGATGAAAAAATATCATACGAAAGACATCAAAATTACTCCTCTGCTTTTATTCCATCACTAGTTACAATGTGGGCTGCCATTTTTCTGGCACCCAGGGAGCTGTTGGGGGGTTAAGGGCCTTGCTCATTGTGCCCACAGTGGTTCACCTCCTGACCCATCAGGAGTAATTAGGGGTTCAACATTAGTTCTTTGGGCCGGGATCGAACCGGCAACCCTTGGGCTATAGGATGACCACTCTACCCACTGAGCCATGTCGCCCCCAAACACAAACACCACAGCTGTCAGGTCACGCACATGAATGTTTAAAACAGAATATAACATTATGTGTTAAGCTTCACTTCCATAGCTCAGAGGAAAAATCCCCCAGAGGATGTTGAGGTGATGCATATAGAGTCTGAGCTGCAGCAGTAATGATGACTTGAGAAGGAAGCAACTTTTTGTATTTGCAAGGTAGCGGAAACAAGTACGAGGCTGATAGTAAGACAGGAAGTGTGCAGCAGTGTGCAGGAAGGGTGCGTTTGATAGGTGTCATGTAGACTATGAAGCAGACCACATGGTAACAGCAGAGCAGCTCAAGCGGCCTGCCTGCTAGCTGGCCAGCATTGCTTCTCTGAAGCTGTGGAGAGCAATCTGCAGGTAATGTTTTTACAGCCTGCTGGCATACTGCATCAGGTCCTTCAGATAATAATCAGAAGCATTACAAAAGACAAATCACACCCATTTTTATTGAGATATACATTCCATGTATTGTAAAAGAAAACTGTTTCAAATCTAAACAATACGGTTATTATAACTATAAAAAATTAATTAACTAAAAAAAGAGAGAAATAAAGACTTTTTACATTCTCCTTTTGTTTTTGTATTTTTTTTTTGTTTGTTTTGTTTTTTGTCTTTCTCATTTAATGAGAATTAAATTAATAAAAGGGAAAGAAAAAGAAAAAAAACAATTTCCAAAAAAATTTTGGTATATATTGTTTGGTATATTCTTCCCATTTCTCCCAATGTTTTACGAAAGAGTTTTTCTTTAAGTTTACAGAAAAGATTATTTTTTCCATCCTATATATGGCCATTGTCACCTCATTCCACTCTTCAACAGACGGTTCACTTTGCTCCATCCATGTTTTTAGTTATTGCTTTTTACTAGAAGCACATTCCATAAATATCCATCTATCCCTTTTCAGCTGTGGAGGCTTGTACCCAAAGTACATTGTTTTGAAATCAAGAGAAATTTTGGTTTTGAAAATCATCTGCATCACTTCCTTAACCTTTGTCCAATAGCTGTAAACCTTTGGGCATCCCAAAAAAATATGACTGCGGGCATTTTGGCAGCCACAGTTTCTTCAGCAGTGGGCCGTGCCCCTGAGATATAAAATAACGTAGTACATTTTTCCAACAATATTCCTTCCATGTATAAAATTTTGTACTCCTCCATTGAGATACGCAAATCTGGTCCCATTCTTCATCTGTTATAGCTGAAGCTCCTTCCTTCATCCATTTTTCTTTAATATAGCTTGTTAATAGATTATTTAGACTACAAAAACATTTGTATGACTGTGATTTTGTCCCCCTGGAGAGTTTTGATTTGTATGCCTTTATGAAAAATTTTATTAAGGGGTTGTGTTCTTCTCTATTGGTTTGTTTAATTTTACTATTATAATACCTCCTTAGTTGTAAGTATCTATAAAAATCTTGTTTCTTGAATTGTGCAAAAGCTAAATATTAAAAAAAAAAATGTAATGGAAACACCAAAATTTTTAACAAACTTTTAAATATCGCTAAAATGTTTTTACACTCTCATGAGTTGGTTTTTCAGACATCGCGATATAGCTGTATATCGCAAAAGTGTAATGGAAACACTTTTCTCGCATTTACACTTCACCAGACGTGACGTAGAGGGTCACGTTACCAGTTCATTTCAAATAAAGATGGTGCTGTATGAGGAGGAAATGGAAATCTTTTTACAAATAATTAAAGAAAAATATATTATCGTCATTGTTGATAGCAAACAGCAGCGAAATGCAGAGTTTTACAAAGAATTAGAAATTTCCTTCCTCCTCAAAGTGGATTTTACCAGAATAACGGCTAATGTGCTAAACACCATTCAGTGGAAACACCTACAAATCGCAACTGGAGTTTGTTGAAATTTTAGAAATATCGCTTTTATTTTGCGAAAACTGTAATGAAAACGCAGTTTGTGTTAAAAGTACTGTAACATGTTGTAGACTCTTAGTACTTTCAACGGCAGTTTAACTTTAGATCTGTTCATTTTTAGCTAGGGATATTTTCTATTCTTTTTCTACTTATTTGAATTAAAACACAATTGAATGCATTTTCCAGATATTATTAGAGCTTGAATTTACAATGTTAATTTCTGTGTCTATTATTTGATTCAGTCGCCCACTAAAATCCATTTAAACTTACTGTTGTTATGTGATTAAAATGCAGTTAATCAAGATTAATTAATTAATTATGAAACCTCTAATTATTATATTAATTGTTTTTAATGGAGTCTCACACCTAATTAAAGCACGATCCTTCACACACAGGAGCAAAGTAAAAATCCACACCAACCCCATTCAGCCCCAACTCTCATTCTCTATTTCTACCTCTAGCAGAATATGAAATAAACATCTGGCTCACCTTACTGAACCAGGAGAGGAAACAATATCTGAAAGATTCGTGCACGGCCCCCCAGCCACTCAGTTAAGGGCGATCACGAGGGCAACAGCTGTGCAGACTAAGCAGGCAGCCTCCGATGTGGAGGCTCCTCATGAGGAGAACACTGGAGTTAAAAAGTAAAAACAATAAGAATAATAAATAACCCCCCCAAAAAGAGCTACATGTGAATAAGAATACATCTAGGAGTCGATGAAAACAAAGGATAAAATAAATCAACACTTAAAAAAGAATAGAAAAGGTATTATTATTTTAAATAAGTAAAAAAGCAAATTAAAGAGTGGATGCTCATTTGAAGCAGTTCTTGCCTCACTTTCATTCTGATAGTTTGGTCCTTGTTAAGGTTTACTTCTATGTCATCTTATCCAAGGTTTACTCCTCTAACAGAAATAAAAACAGAAACAGTTCATGAAATACAAAAACACACAACCTAATTAGGTTTTATTGTTTTTCATTTTTCATCAAACAAAAACAGAAAACCAGCCCCTTATTTCCCTTTGTAGTGTCTAAATAATAACATTATGTAGGTAGTGTCTGGAGACTTTCTGCCTGCAAGCCATTTCTTCCACATCACCTGCCTCGACAAGATGCTTCACTTTTTTTTTTAATTTTGGAGATAATGAGAGAATGGCTGCTTCCAGTTTTCTTTTTGGTTCCAAAGAACAAAATCCACAGACCCAAAAAGCCACAACAGGTAAACATGTATCAGAAAAACCACAAGTTTAATTTCTCATGCGAGTTTTTGTACTTCACCTTCAACCTTCCTTCTCCTATTTTGTATTTAGCTCAGCTGACTGCCTCCACATGCTGGACCTCTGTCTGCAAATGAACTTTTTGCACTGGAACTTGTTTTATAACCCCCAAAGTGAGCAACCAGTAAAAGATATTAGCTTTAATTTATTGTCAACATATTTCTGAAGAGTGTCAGCTCCTCTAACAGAGCTGGTTGTTTAGGTCCCGAGTCTCTCTGAGGCTAAAGCTCATCACACTCAAGGGTCCTTGATTTCTGAAGCAGGATCACCGCGACATGGCCACAGTGAAAAAAGGCAGAATGCATTAGTGTTTATTAGAGAGATAGGTTTTTGTGCTGCATGTGTGAACTTCAGCAACACAATGACTGCCTCATATTATCATATTCTGCAACAAATGTGTTTTTTGACTCTGCACAGTTTTCACAAATTAACCACTGAAACACGTCTGAACTGGAGCGAAGGCAGAAATAAACAGAAATATCTCCAAGTATGCAAAATCTGACACTGCTGCAGCACAGAATGAATAAAATACTCCAGTCTTGTAATTCACATTAATCTTAATAAACAAAAAACAATGGATGCACCTAAAGAAGACTTCCTGTTGTTTTTGTTCAAATTTGTGTAAAAAAACAAACTAAAACTAATGAACCTATGTGAGTGAATACTATCAACTAGTAAGGGTGTTTATAAAAAAAAAAAATGTCTTTTCAAAATGTTTAAGTCAATAAATAAGTTAGTAAAGTTATGATGCAAGCCTTTTACAGACCTTCTAATAATAATACATATACAGAATTAGAGTTGACATATATGCGCTGCAGATGCAGTAGAATGTGTCGTTTGAGTCAAAAGAAGGAGAAAAGCTGCACATTTCACTGATCAGACACAGATCAGACAAACTTCCAGGCTTCCTCACTCATCTTTTGATTGTAAAACATGAAGAAAAGAAAACATCTTTGGGGGATTGGGTCCAACTATGCTTTGGGAAACTCTTGTTTTCCTCTTCAGAGTCATAAAGCTGTTCAGTTTCTGATCTCACCAGCCTCCATTTAATCTTGGAAAAAGCTAACATAATATAAGTTGTTTTCAGAGATAAATGTAATTAAAAGGATCAGACCGAGTTGTGAAAGACTGTTTTTACATTCTTGTGTAATAATAAAAAGAAGCACAGACTTGACTCATGACCTGTTATTACTTCTGCTCTTTTACCTTAACCCTGATGATTTACTGTGTCACTGTATCGGCATAAAAAGATGCACAGAAAGTTTAAAATATATAAATAAAAAGCAAATGTTTACATCAGTGTTATATATTCACATCATCTTGCTTGAGAAAAACTTGATCTTTGTGCATATAAGGCAAGCTGTGCTTTGTGCTTCTCGTCTGTATTATTTGTTTGAATGTTTTTCAGTGAAGGTCAGATAAGGTGGCAGTTTATACTTGTACTTACTTTAAATTAAAAGTGAGTCTGAAAAATAAAAGCATCTTTGAACATGTGGTTTAACTGAGATCAGATTTTGCTTTTTAAACATTCCTGATGATCTTGAAAAAATTTGCTGCCTCAAAAGTCCCTGAATGCTCCACAAATGAGTCAGAACAGTTTAAACTGGGAAGCATTCATTTGTTTCCTTAATGAAATGTGAGCAAAAGGTGCACAGGAAGACATGAATGATTACTCTGAAGAGTCCACCGCTAGAGAGCTCAGAAGCTTCTTTCTGTCCAATAACAGCTACACCTTCGGCTGGTAAATCTCAGTCGGCTCAGGAGCTCTTTCTTCTGGACTTCGGACTCAGTCCTCAGGAATCTGATGAGTAATTGGCAGTGACTCATGCATTGCTTTGAGATATTGAATTTATTCATGATTGTTAGAAATGTATTCAGGATAATCCAGCCTTGAGCACTGAATGACTACATTTACTACATATTTGTCAGAGGAAAGAAATGAAATTAAATGAAATGGTGAGCTTTTGGATGTGTTGTCTGTTCAGAGATGCTGTTCTGCATATCTTGGCTAGAACCAGTTCCAAAATGCTGGTGAATGAAACATCAAAACCTCATGGAGCTCTGAGCTCTTTGGGGATCCCTTTAGGTTGGGACCTACTGATTTAATCCATGATCGCTACTTTGTGAAATAATCCAAAATCTTTGTTAAAACTAAGGCTGATATGCTCCACTGCAGGTATCTGAGTAATGAAATGATTATTACTGATTATTATTAATGATTACCATTAGAAAATAAGTTCATGTCTATCTGGATTTCATGCTTTATACCTCAAGGATCTAGACAAAAAGTTTCAGATAAAGCTGTGTTATTCATCACCTCTGATATAATTTATGATTTCCTTTGTATTGGCTGCAGATTCTTTCCTGCGTGTACTGGCAATGAGCCACCTATATTATTAATCAAGTGTATTGGATATTCTACAATGTAAAGGTCTTTCAGTCGCTGATATATTTTGCGTGACCTTCCAACGCTGTGGGGATGGATAATGTATGCATGACCAGATACATCTGAACACAAGTCCTCTGTTCTATCTGCACTCGGCCCACAAGCCACTGCTGTAAATAGATCTGAATGTCTTACCTAAAGCTCTCTAATCTTACAAAGCAACATTTGCATTACAGATATCAGGTTACTATGGCAACTAAAAAAAACACCAGGCAAGACCTTAAATCGGTGGCTTGATGAGAGGAGTGTTACAAACCAAACTTCTAAAGGGGAAGGGCGCCAGGCTTTGCTGGAAGGGGATGCAGGTTTCTGCTGCTGAAGCTTAATGACAAATCTAAACACTTTGTGCACGTGTTTGTGCAAGCGAAGAAATCCTAAATGGTTCAAATTGGAACTGATGGCACCTCAGTAATTACCAGTATCAAGGACAATTTTTGCCTCTACTGTGTGCACACCTGTGATTTAGGCGGCGGGTCCAGAATTAATGCAGTTGTGGGTTTGTAGGTACCGCAGCTGCTGAAGCTCGCTTTGGAGGCAATTAGCTTTGCTTTGACTGATGTAAGGCTCAGAGAGACTGGACCTGCATACTGATCCATTGTAGCATGAGGCTCAGATTTCTGTGTGGAAGCTGTTTCTCATGGACATGGATGTTGTGATGGATTCTCATGTTGTTGTACTTTGGATCTGTTTGGTCCTCTTTGAATTTATATTTTAAATCCCTCCTGTTGGTTTGTATTTTTCAGTAGTCTGGTGTTATGATCTATCCTGTTGGGCTGCAACATGAAAGAAAGACTTAATGAAGCAGCTTAGGGAAACAAAAGTTTGATAATAAAACAGTGATAGTTTAAAACCAGCACTAAATATCTGACTACATCTTCACGGGTGCAGCCAATCAAGCCATTACATCTTCTTATATCTCCAGCACAAAAACCGACTGGAGGCAATGTCAAGCAGCGAGGGAGGCGTGTTTCTCTTCCGCTGAGGGAGAAATGTTTCCCAGCAGGAGGAGGCGTCATTTTAAAATAGCCACGATCTGTCTGAGTGATTGAGAGTCGCTGTGTCATTAATCTCTGGGAGGATAAATGCACCACAAGAAAGAAAATAGAGAAAACCAGCAATGTTTTGGTGGTTAATACACAGCCTGGAATGAAACATTTTCAGCAGAGTCAATAACTTTATTTGTGGTTTAAATGGTGCAGTTTCTGTTAGTAGGTAGCTGGTGCAGGTTAACTCTGCCAAGGCAGCGAGGATACAGCAGGGCATCACTTCATGGTTACATTTATAAACATTTATTGGTCATTTTGTTATTTTCTGCCAGTAGTCATTTTTTTATTTTCATTGCCCTTTCACATTTGCTTTGTGTCTTTTTTCTTTTTTTAACATCACACTATGTTACCATGCATGCAGAATAGTTCCATTCTGCATTTGTTTCTTATAGTTTTGGTAATTTCCCATCTCTTTGCAATTAATTTGATTCTCTTTGCAACAACTTTGTGTAACTGAGATTCTTTTGTGTAACTGTTATCCTGTTTGCATCATTTTGTGTCATAATTCAGCATTTTGTTTTTTTGTTTTTTTGTTCAGAATATTGTGCAACAGTGACATCTGATATGTTCCTCATAACTATGAGTCTATCTATCTATCTATCTATCTATCTATCTATCTATCTATCTATCTATCTATCTATCTATCTATCTATCTATCTATCTATCTATTTCTTTTTATGTGTTATTGTAGTTGTGTGGATGATGTTCACACTGACTGGCTCACTAGCATGCATCCATTGGGCCTGGTCAGTAATTCAGTCCAGGCTGATATTTAACAAGCCTGTCTTTTTTACAAACTGTCCTAAATATGCAACTGTGGGAACAAAGTATTCATCATTACGAACGAAGAATGCAATAACAGAAACCATTAACACTGGATCAAAGAGCTGAAGATGGAGCAGGCTGCAGCTGGCAGATTGCTTCATCTTATAACAAACCCTCCTAATGATTGGCAGCGGAGAGGAACAAGCTTAATTTGACAAAGGTCAACTCTGAATAATCCATCCGAGAATGACTCGGCAGGCGTATTTGTGTCAGCTGGCCTATTTACAGTATGCACTGAAAAAGTTTGTCTCTAACTGTAGAGTTATATTTTTCAAGTTAGAGATAATTAACTTTATGTTAAATGTAAAATCATGCGTGCTGTGGCATTCATAGTATTAATCTCTCCTGGATGAGAATCAAGCGGCTTACAGTGTGCTAAAACAACAATCCCTACACTATTACTAATAATCCTTTAATGCTTTCTTTGCACCATCTGTAAAGTTTTTAATGTTTTATGTAAAGCACTTTTAATTTTCTTGAATATGAAATGTGCTTTACAAATAAACTCGCCTTGCCTTACTTGCAGCAACCTGGACTGTAACACCTGACTGTTTGGGTCATGGATTCATGCAAGTGATGCCAAATTCTGAACATCTATGCATGCCCAGACCAGCTTAGTTTAGCAAGTCCTTACTGTAGCTTCTGTGGAAAAACTTTTTGATTGGCAAGAGTGGGGTTTTATGTAGTCCTCTAATGTTTTGGCCTACCAACCTCAAAGACTCACTACAGATCTTTTACAGATTTTGTCACTGATTCGCCCCTTATCGACAGCAAATTCTGTATCCATATTGTATCCTACCAGTAGTGCAAGTTCTCTCCAGCCAATCAAAACACGTATCTTATCTCCAATTTTTCTTTTTTTTTTTTTTTCTTTTTTTTTTTCGCTCTGTCCCTTTCTCTTTCTTTTCCTCTATTCCTCAGACAAGGTTTTTTTTTTTTTTTTTTTTTTTTTTTTTTTTTTTGCTGAGTCAGCAAACTTGGCTGCAACTTCCTGGAAAAACAGTTGTATACTGCAGTTTCTCAGCCTTGAGATGCTGTTGGGGCAGTGACGGCTCCAGGAATGCACCAAAATAGATGTCACTGTTCCCCTTTAAAAAAAGTCCACAACGCAGCTTTAACAGTTTGAAAGAATTACTGACCTCTGGTAACAATGGCTATAGTAATGGCTCTAAATACGCTAAAAAATTCTCAGAAATATTTGAGAATGGACGGTGGATGTCAGTGGCCAAAATTCTTCCAGATCTATGTTTTCTTCTGTGAGTGAATCCGGCGGCCTCAGGTGTATCAGTAACTGCACTACAGGTAGCTACTTTAAATTAAAATTCTGTAATATTTGTTATTCGTGGACTTTTAAGGGGTTAAGGAAGCATGTACCGGCTGGAAAAAAAAGGAGCCTCACCCCTCCTTTTTAACAGGTACATGTGCGGCATGTTACGGCTGCGCCGCGGCCTCCGCGATTCGCAGCCCTTTTAGTCAATGGTTTGGTTACCACCGGGTCTGCTGCAGCATGTATCAGAAGCATCCCAGAAGCGCATTGTTGCGGCGTTACGCTAAATTTACGTGCTGAGCCCATTTTTGACTCACACCCAGAATGCGTCAATTCCACAGTTCAGATAGGGGCAGACAGGTAATCAGACACAGGAGCAGTGTAAAAGCTTTTGGTATTTGTCAAAGTCAAACCCCCCATGCAGATTTGCCCTGTTGAACCATGTAAATGTGGCAAGCTCGGGGGAGTAAAAAAAAAGATAATGTGTTAAAGGTGCAGACAACGCCACCCTGGGACTTTCACCCAGGGAATAACAAAAAAACTCCAACAAGGCAACCAGGTCCGTTATACCAAGGAGGCACGAGACAAGCGTCCAATTAAACACTCTTTATTTAAAGTAAATAAAACAAAACCCTTGGTTAAAAAAATAAAAGATGGCTGAGGCTTACCGGGAGATAGGTGGGCTAAAGGAGGTGAGGGGATCCAAGCGAAGGCCACCCCAATCACACGTGCAAAACAAAACACACTTCACGCTCACTTCAGTCCCACAGCACAGACAAACGTGACCAGCATGCAGATGAGGGGAAGATCAGACTAGGAAGGGAACCCGCACCGCAGAGGTACCACCACTCCAAGCTCTCAGGCCACTAAAATAAAAAGAAATACAGTTGTTAAAAACAGTGAAATTAAACACAATAAAAAAAAGGGCAACAAACAAAGTAAATTAAACTGCCGTAACATAAAACATCCACACTAGAGGCCAGCCATCCAGCCCAGTCCTCAATACAGGCCGCGTCCCGGACCTCTAGTGGAGCGGCAGAGCATAAGAATGTCCCAAAACAATTTAAAAGAATCAGTAGTAAAACAATTAAAACAAATAAAACAACGTAAAGCAAAGCAGCAGCAATTAGGACGCCAATCTGTAGATGTGGGAATGGCTGTAGATCCTCCAGCACCACACGCCGCCACAGCCACTATCAGCCGCCTGGAAGGCAGCTAAATTGTTAAAAAGGCCGTCCGATAATTCCCCCCGGATGACGGGGGTTTGCCACACACGGAAGCCACACACAGAAGTCGGCTCGGCGCGAGAGGCAGCACAACACGGGAGTTTCCCACAGCAGTCTTGGTGTGAGAGCTAGTTCCACGCGCAGCGGTGATAATCTCCACGACAGCCGGAAGTCAGGTGACCTGTCGACCAGACGAACCTTCCCAAAGCTGGCTCTACGCCTGCTTAAATATGGTGCCCCCCTCTGCTGATTGGTTGATACTGCAACCACTCACCTCATACTGCCACATAAACATTACGTGTTTAACTGGTCAGGGGGTCTCAGTGTTTTTTTTTCTTTTTCTTTTACCATCATAGATGACGAAACGTTTATCCTGACTCGCCCAATCTGGTGATTCTCCACTCCTCCGGCTATTTTGTGATCTCATGGATCATGCTAGGTGGACTGCACTCATGGGCGCTCCATACCTGACACGCTCCTGGTAAAAATTGCTGCACCACAGAGGTTGGAACAAAACCGTGGTGCAACCTTAACGTGGCGTACATGCGCCCAGTGTAAAGGAGGGGACAGACGTGTATTTTTTATATTTTTTTTTGTTTTTGTTGTTGTTTTGTTTTTTTTTGTTTTTTTTTTTTACTGTCAGTGTTATTGGTCCGTGTTTTTCAGAGGTTTTAAGTGATTCAGTGTTGATTCAATATGTTGTTGCTATGGGAAATGGCTAGGTAGGCCATTTCACGAACGTTAAGCACACTCCGAAGTGTGCAGACCTTTGGGAAACACCTAACTTCAACAGTATAGATGCGAATTGTTTTGTGAAGAACTGAATTTTCTCTGGACAATGATCAAATACAGTTTGCTTGCTTAACATACAACGTTTATTAACAGTTGATCTTAGCCAAACACTAGATGCCACATTAACTGCAGCCATCCATAGGAGCTGACAAGCTGAGTGGCCACCATCTTGAATTGGTCATCAGCTACTTTGAGTCACCTGTTTTAAATGAATAAAAGTGTTTTATTTGCAACATTAAACTAATTTGGGTTTGAGCCGTCTTTCATAGACTGGATAAAAATATTATATAACAACCCAAATGCATGTGTGAAGACCAATGATCAAACTTCCCCAAGCTTCTGTTTTGCAGAAAGGCACCAGGCAGGGCTGCCCGCTTTCTCCCTCACTTTTTGCTATTTTTATTGAACCACTAGCTGCTGTCATGAGACAAAATAAAGACAAAGAAAAAGATAAAGAGGAATCCATGCCAAAAATATAGAACATAAGATAAGTCTTTATGCTGATGATGTATCACTTTTCCTCCAGAACTGGTTACATTCAAGGAGCAGCTGTGATTGGTTTAACTTGGTTTTCATTCATCAAGGACCCAAAGTGTCTCATAAAAACTAAAAGGAGCGTAAACCATTAAGCAAATGCAATTGCAAAAAAGATTTAAAAATACAGGGAGGGAAAGACAATAGACATGGAAAAAGGAATTACCTTTTTCAATATTAGAAATAGAAAGAGATTTCTAACCAAATTTATGAATAATGTTATTTATTTTTTCTTTTTGAAATAGCACTTGAAATCACATTTACAAATCACAGTAGTAAATGTATTATTCGTCTACACAGAGCCTGCAAAGGTAACAGTAATAATGGTAGGAAGTAGTAATCTTAATGAAATAACTGTTTAACAGTCATCTAACCAGCAGATATACAGTTACTATACTTCCAGTATCACCACTGACTGATTTTCAACCATTTACCCAGTAACAAAATATTGCACCAGTTAATTAACTGGTTCTAGCAACTACTGTGTGTTTAATCTTAAAACTCTAGAGAGGTCCACTGTTGTCTGAAGACTAGATTAAGTTGGCCTTTATTACCATAAGCACACACACACACACACACACACACACACACACACACACACACACACAGTATTTTATTTTGAGTCATGCACTGTGTGGCTGCAGGAAATCACTGAGGCTCTGAATCAGCTGCTTGGTTCCACTTCCTCTGCTTTGAGTTTGTTTCAAACAGCAGAGCCAGCTCTTGTTTCAGAAAATAACTTTGTGTTTTTGACTTTCTAGACAGCATTAATTACTGAGAAGAAAACGGCTGTACCATCACAAGGCAGAGACATGAACTAAGACAGTTTGGGTCTTCTTGTGGAATTAAGTGTCAATAAGAAAAACACAGAATGTGCCTTTACTACAAGTTATATGACATAAGAAAATGACCTTGGAGCCTGATAGTACTTCTGTTTTACTCTTAAAAAAATGTGAAACCTGGAAGGATCAATACAACATAACGACTATCAGTGTGTGTGTTCAGAGGAGAAAAGCCCCACTAGGTGGGGCTTGATATCAAAAAATGAAGGAAACCGGTTCTGTTTACATGTTTCCTTCCTCCATAGACACACATTACTGTGAAGCTTTTAAAAGATTCCATTATAACTTCTACCTTGTGAATAGTTTTCACTGCTGGTGTAGATTATTGGGCATAAATCATATACTGCAGCTGTTACAGCAGCATGGCTTTGTTGGAGGAGAGTCCGGTTGCTGAACTGGCCTGCCTGCAGTCCAGATCTTTACCCTATTGAGAATATTTGGTTCATCATTAAACGAAAAATACGTCAAAGACAAACACAAACTCCTCAGCAACTAGAAACCTTATCAAACAAGAATGGGACCAAATTCCAACAGTTTAACTCCAGTAACTCATAACCTCAATGCCCAGACGTCTTCAAATGGGAGTGGTGGGGAACCTTGGCCCTCGTCCTGCAAGTCTTCCATATGTCCCTGGTCTAACACACCCTGCTTTCTCACCACACATACATACATAACATTTGTTATGTATGTGTGGAAAAATAATATTGGCTCATGTGATTTTAAGGTCTTTTAGTATTCATTCTGTTCAAATTTTAGGAAAGGCACAACAATCTATGGTCATGAGCTGTGGGTAGTGACCGAAAGAACAAGATTGCAAATACAAGCAGCCAAAATGAGTTTTCTCCACAGGGTGGTCGGGCTCTCCCTTAGAGATAGGGTGAGAAGCTCAGTGATCCGGGAGTGCTCAGAGTAGAGCTGCTGCTCCTCCGCATCGAGAGGAACCAGATGAGGTGGCTCAGGCATCTGGTCAGGATGCCTCCTGGACGCCTCCCTGGTAAGGTGTTTCGGGCACGTTCCACCGGTAAGAGGCCCCGGGGCAGACCCAGGACACGCTGGACGGACTACTTCTCTCGGCTGGCCTGGGAATGCCTCGGGATCCCCCCGAATGAGCTGGTGAATGTGGCCCGGGAGAGGGAAGTCTGTGTTTCCCTGCTTAGGCAGCTGCCCCCGTGACCCGACTCCGGATAAGCAGCAGATATTGGATAGACAGATGGACACAACTTTTCTGGAATTTGGGTTGGAAATCCAATCGAATCCATATGGAGTTCCAAAAAAAAAAAAAAAAAAAAATGTGTAGACCTAATATAGTTATTATGATATACTGTCTCATAGAAGAGTTATGAACACCTTTGGCAGCATTTTTAATCAAAATTTGAGGAGGAAATGACTACATAAGTGGCTGCATCTGCTTTAAGAAAATAAATATGGTCGAAGATCGCTGACAGAACAATCATAATGTATCCAATTCAGACTAATCCATATCAAAATTAGTTCAAGTTTTTCATTGTATGGCTATGTTGGCTTGTTTTTTGTGCCTAAATTCTTCCTCAAGATTTTTCTTCTACGTTAGTGGCTACTACTCTGATTATTGCAGCCACATAAAATGTTGGACACTATGCAACCCACTTGATTCACGAGAAAAAATTCATTTATTTATTTATTTATTTTGCCTGTTTATTCAAAGACACACAACAAAGGACTTTTTTAAAGCAACTTCAGCCAACTCAATTCTTTTTATAATATAGTAAAATATAGATTAATGAAACTGAATTAGTCAACACCTTCACTTGAGTATAGATCACTGAATGCCCTATAAACTTATCCACATCTCTTGTGGATCTTGTATTTTAAACTCTTATAACTGCCAGATTTTTTGGATAAAATTTTCCAAGATCTTGTTTGTTTGTGTTTTTTTTTTTTTTTTGGCAACTGAAAAAAATTTTTAATTGTATTGAGGAGATTCACATCTTGTAACTGGTGAAGGTCATTCTGTGTTTAAGTCTCTGACTCTTTCAATGCATCTTTCTTTATGGTCATTCTGATACAATTAACACTTCTTGCCAAGGTAAAATAATATTAGACCTTTTCCTTAGACCTCTGGACAGTGGTTCCCAATCGGACGGGACCCCTGGGTGAGGGGGGGAGAGTTATCCCAGGAGGGGCACAACAAGGCTAAATAAAACTTAAAGATTTTGTCGTGCTAGCAAAACATGGACAAATGTGTTAAAGTACCAATGGACAAACAATGGTGAATCAACAAGCGAGAATTCAACTACAAAAAGAAAAGACAAGAAAATATGATGAGGCATATCTTGTCCTGTGTAATGGTCAATGGTGGGTAGTGAAGAGAGACACAGTGTGTTGTGTGTCTTAAAATATCAGCATCTGACAGTATGAAGCCAAACAAGTTATATTGCTACATAGAGAGATCTCATCCTGAACACAAGAAAAGCCAGTTGATCACTTTCAAAATAAACTACTCAACTGTTGTAAATAGCAGAACTCAACTCACTGAAGTAGTTTGCAAAGGTTTAAAATATCTCACACCATAGCAGAGGAACTGACAACTCCCTCTGCCACTGACACGGTTTTAATTATAGTTAACAAAGTAGCAGCCAATAAATTAAAGACTATTATGTGGCACATTTCTTCGTATGTTCCTTTGTAAGCAGCGAGGTGCATGTGATGGGATCAGGAGGGGTGCTTGACATGGTTGTTGTCGATGAAGGGGGGGCTCTGCAGAAAAGGTTTGGGAACCACTGCCTTAGGATCTAGTCCAGGGATGACCAAACCCAGACATCCCAGGCCAGGACCCTCCAGGTTTTCAATGTTTCCCTGCTCCAACACACTTGACTCAAATTAAGTGGATCCAGTAGCCAATGATATCCTGCACAATGAATGAAAACCTGCAGGACACTGGTCCAAGAGGTCCGGATTAGGTGATCCCTGGTCTAGACTCATGTGCTGTTATCATAATCACCATTTAATGACCAAGTTACAAAATCTCGTGCTCAACAGTTGCTGTAGCTCATATCTGAACTTAACTGAACTTGAATTGTACTTTGGGAACTGTGAATTGGCAAAATAAAATAAACAGAACTGAATTAAATTGTGTGGCAGTGTGGTGCAGTTTAAAACAATAACCTACTTTGCATATCTTCATCAGAGGTGTTGCTCAGAGCGAACTCGGGGTGTGTTAAGTGTCATGGTTTATGTCTCAGAATTGCAGCGCCGGCCCTTTTTTTTCTTCTTCTTACTGTAGCACTCAGTTTTGTTTCCTGTGCAGCCGTCAGTCGCTCTGCGCCACCATCAACATGGCCATATGCAGAAAAGACAGCTTCCTCTGGGGAAAAGGTATGAGCATGAATCTTTCACTTTTAGTCATTATGTTATTAAGAACAAAAAAAGAAAGTTGTATTAAGGTAAAACAAATAATTCTGAGTTGAATAACTGTATGTTTTTGTCTGGAAGCTAGTTCTGCTAAGGATAAATTGAACTTGTATATGAGGTATAATTGAAGAAATGTAACATTAAAGCTCTGTCACTCACCTATTGTTCTACTTTAGAACAGAGAAGCTCAGATTAGCATGCTTAATTAGTTGTTTTCTTGACAAAATCATCCACAAACAAGTGTGAATTGTGCTTTGATGGCTGCAGTGTGCTCAAAATGAACCTGACTCATTAAAGGGAGGAAAGCAAGCAGCTATTTTCAGCCTTTTTCATTGACCACTTCTCTGCAGTGAACGATGAAGCTGTGATGAAAACTGATCAGTGAGTTCAAGCGTAGGTGTGAGGCAGGTTGTCAAGATACTCCCCACTGCTGCATATGCACTAAATGTTTCATGGAGTGTTATTCCAGCACCCAGAGTTGCTGATGATGTATTTTGCTCTACAGCTCCACCGAAACACATCCTACGAAAGACGAGGCAGGATGACAGCTTAGAGATCCACAAGTTTGAACTACTTGATGACGTTCAGGTACTGCAGTGAATTCATTCCACCAAGGACTTCTATTAAAAATGCCTCCTTATTCTGCTGAATTCACCTACTGTTGGCAACCGCAGCACAAAAGGCCTTTTATTCACCAATTTTTGATTGCATTATAAAGGATTTGAAGGTTTTTTTCTCATAGTGGTGGAAAAATAGGCCTTGAGTCACTGGACTGCGGTTGGCTGTGATGTAATATCAAACCTTGGTCCCCTTACTAACATCACCATCATCATTTGCAGAAGCTGGAGATGGAAATCAGCCACGTCAGGCCTGCTGTCCACAACCCTGAGCCAAAGCACCAGAAGTGAGTATGAAAACATTTTTACAGCAGCTCATCTGTGAATCATCCTCTTCTTCCTATTTCACTGGCACTTTGATCCATTTTAGCCTCCCACACCACTCAGCACTCAGTTTGACCAAGTCATGCATTTAGCTTGATTCATATTTCTGTTTGACTTTGTCAGAAGTTAAATAGTCTCTATTATGTGATGCCTCTGCATGTGAAAAGCATTTAAACCTACTTTTTTTTTTTTACATGGCCACTTCTGACAAATACAACCCCACAGATTTATTCAAATATCTTAGATCTTCCAGATAATCTCTGCTACTTCTCTGGTAATTTGTTGTCACCGTTGGTGGGTGGTAATCACAGATTATTATGAAAGAGACAATGTGATCTGGAACACAGCTGAGCTTCACTTGTCACTGTGACGGGCAAAGAAATAGAAGAAAAAAGAACAAAAACTTTTGTGACATTGTGCCGTCTGAACCCTATATTTGGACTTCCTGTTGCTTCTTTCAGAAAGTAAAACTAAGCTAACATAAAAAAAAGAAAAAAAAATGTCTCATTCATAAGGAAATAGGTCATAGTAGTTAGGTTTCATACAACCCAAACTTTTTTAAAAAAAAGTTGGGATGCTGCGTAAAAAAGAATTCTCCCCAACCCATATTTTATTCCCAATAGAACATAAACAACAGATTTTGAAACTGAGACATTTCACTATTTCATGGGAAATATGGACTCATTTTGAATTTGATGGCAGCAACACATCTGTAAAAAGTTGAAACAGGGACAAAAAGGCTGAGGAGTAAATTGCGCGAGTAAAAACACAACTAGAGGAGCATTTGATGTCTAATTAGGCTCATTGGTAAAAGGTCAATAACATGAATGGGTATAAAAAGAACATTTCAGAGAGGCTCTGCCACTTTGAAATGCTCCGGAAGGACGGACAGAGGTTCATTAATCTCCAAGTTTCAACATTGGATATGTTGTTTATGCGCTGTTGGGAATAAAATACAAGTTAACGAGATTTGCAAATTATTGCCTTATGTTTTTATTTCCATTTTACACAGCATCCCAAATTTTTTTGGAAATTAGGGTTATAATGTTTCTCCAACTGATAACACTTTTCTACATTTTGAATATTAATTAATTGCAAAGTAATTTTAGTCAAATCCAATTATTAAGGTAAAAACCAGCAAAAGACTCAAACTTCTGATTAATTTTAGGTGTACTCATTTCATTCATTCATTTTTCATTCATTTCTGTATCTTCACCAATGAATGACCCCAAATTGCAGAACCCCACAGGTTAAACCAGATCCAGACCATCCAGACTCCTATTTCAGATATAAAAATACAAAAATGCAAAACATGTAAACACAACATCTATTACAACAAATACAGCTTAGCCACTTTTGCACATGTAGCTGACTCAAGCAATCAGCTAAAGGATATTTCCACAACCACAAACATAAAAAGGAAGACTACTGGATACCCTCAAAATCCACAAGCTAACATGTGTGTCATTGGGAAGCTGATGCAATGATTTTTCCCCATGATTACAATATTTAGTACACAACAAACCCACAGCAAATTAAGACATCAATTCCCAGAAGAATCAAGGCAAGAAATGGTAAAAGGTGGTTGCAGATGGAGGACATAAACACTTACTGTGGTAGAGTACTCACTGCACCTATCTGAACCACACACACAATCACTGTTAAACAAAAAAGGGTAGAAAAGCATTCAATTTAAAAGGGTCACTTTTATTGTATATAATAAAAAAAATAATGAGAAGAGAGCAGCCACCCTGACCAACAACTGTGAAACAAGAAAAACGGGGGACAAATATGACAACAATGGTAAATGGTCTGTACTTATAAAGCACTTATATCCAAAGCACTTTACATGTACGTCACATTCACCCATTCACACACACATTCACACACTGATGGCGGAAGCTGCCATGCAAGGCACTAACCACGAGCCATCAGTAGCAATTAGGGGTTCGGTGTCTTGCTCAGGGACACCTTGACATGAGCTCAACCGGGCCGGGATCAAACCCGCAACCCTTGGGCTACAGGATGACCACTCTACCCACTGAGCCATGCCGCCCCCTCAAGATGCTTCCTTAAGGAAAACTAGAGCCCCAGCCCCCATCATGTGCACCTTCTACAGAGACACCATCGAGAGTGTCCTGACCAGCAGCATCACCATGTGGTGATGACTAACTGAAGGCTCAGCAGATGGCAGGGCGATATTTAGAGGAGGCCTAAAACACAATGAGAAAAATAAACCTAGAGGTGAAAACATAATCAGAGCTCAAGGAAAACCAACACCTATAAATGACACAGGCTCAAAATGTTCCAGAGACTACACATGAGACAAAAAGATACAAAAAGTGTTTGAAACACAACGAAAAACACCTTAGTGGCAACATATTTACCTAAATTCAGCACCAGTCACAGCTACATCACACTCCAACACCCACATGAGCAGAGATAAAAGACCTCATGCTATCTATCCTGTCCTAAGTACCTATGTAGGTGGAGTAGGAGGATATAAGACACATTTATTAAACATTTTATGGAAATTATCAAAAGGAAATTAAAAGAAAATAATGCTTTTTTTCCCCCCTATTATCACTGAGATTATGTCTGTTTGTCTTGTTGCAGTAAAAATGCTGCAAAGAGCGGAAAATTCCTTCGTGGGAAAAAGAAATTTAACATGGACCCAAAACTGGTAAGTTTGTGGGATGTTTTTGTATAAATACACAGTCATGGATCCAAAAATTATTATTTGGTTGACTTGCAAGTAGGGAATATAAGAGATGATGTTAGTTTAAGCATCTTGGACCACATGCTCTTCAACAGGCAGACAGATGACTTTCTACCTGATGGCTTACCACGCTACCTTTGTTTAATATAGGTTCAGTTAGGTTTTACCAAAACAATTAAAACTAGCTGGTTTGGTTTGAAATGTACCACTTTAAAATGTTAAATTAAATAATGATTCTCCCGAAATGGCTTTTGTAGGAATCAAACCAGCTTACTGTGACCTATCTTTACATCCCAACTACTTTTCCAACCCAACCAGTATTATAGGTTGTTTATTCATACCATTAAATACAACATTTTACCATTTTACAAAAGATGCATGATTGCTTTAAAAGAGTACCTAAGAGAGGCAAAGTCCCTTAAGTACAGATGTGGAAAAAGTTCAGCAATGTGTAAAAATCATGTCTACAAATTGTGGAGTAATTCCATAACAATAAAATCATTTTATTCAAGATTAAATTTGAATATTCCATCATCTACAGTTCATAACATCATAAAACACCCAGAGAATCCGAAGAAATCTCTGTGAGCAAAGGACAGCTAAAATTCATTATTGGAGTTTTGTAATCTTTGAAGCACTCCAATTAAAATGAACATATTTCTGTTACAGAAACTACTGCATCAGCTTAGAAAGAAACTTCTAGAAATCAGCATCTGAACATGGTTATTATTGTTATCCATGAATGCATTTTTTTTACTATTCCTTGAAAAACTTTGAATAGCTTGTCCTTCAAACTAGAGAGGAGAGAAATATATGGTTTGTTATCAGCAATAAGTTTAAAAGTCTGCATCTCTGATGGTATGAAGGTACATTACTGCCTCTGGAACTGGCAGCTTGTACAGCTGGAATGGTCCCATCAATGCTGAGGGTATAGATTTAAAGACAACATATATATTCCTATCCAGAAGAAAGCAAAGGCTTTGCATAATTCAGCAACACAACGCTAAGCCATGTTCTACCGGACTGACCTGCCAGCGGTCCAGTCCTTTCTCCAGCTGAAAGTATTTTGCATTCTGTTTTTTATTTATCATGATGTTGCATCTATTGATAGCTTTATTTATTTTACAGTTCATCCATGACATATCCAATAGAATCCAGTGGATCATAGTAAATGTGAAAGGGTATTATACTAATATGGTATTTTAGCTTTTAGGTTCGATGACTTGACCTAAATGCAGTACATACATTAAGACATATCCTAGATGTTTGGTTTTGTCATCTTTCAGGTCATTTTTCTCAACAGTTTACATGGAAACGCAAAGTTTCCATGCAAAGGCACAGTCAAGAAATTCAAGCTTCACTAATTTTAGCTTATCGGGCTCTGACAACTTAGACGATTTCTCAAACAGCGGATGTTAATTTAAGAGATGCGAGTGAGTTTGGTTATGCAGACTATGCACACAGACGTAGAGCATGAGCAAGAGCAAGAAAAACCACATCCTGTTCCATGAAGTGGGGCAGAGGCGTCACTTCACCACAGAGACCTCGGTTTTCATAGTTCCTCTTCTTTGGCTCCTCGGGTGCAGCCGAGTCCCTCGGCCTGGAAATGCTCTGTGCTGAGGCCTGAGAACACAACCGGATGCAAAGTTATGAGACTTCTTAATGTTAAAGGGTATTTAAGTGGAACAGATTTGATGAACTTCTCAGCAGGAGTACGTTCTCGACATTAAGGGTCATGTTTTGAAGATGTGGCTCTGAGCACCATTGAGGATGAAACAGTATCAGCATGCAAAATTCATCTGACTCTTCTCCTCTTATGTGCTGCTAATTAATGACAGTCACTCAAAAGGGGGAGAAAAATACGCCTTGATGCTTGAGTGCTTATAAGAACATAAAGATTAGTTATGGGTAATACTTAACATGAAAAAGAAAAGTCTAGTCTTGAATCATTTCAAGATTATAGTTTTTTGTGACAACAGCACTCTAGTTTCTGAATTCTGCTCATACAAGTCTGACTTCTTATTTACCTCATGCTGCAGGGTATCCATTACCTGGTTGAAAATAACCTTCTTGAATGGCAAGCAGGGTCAGTGGCAGAGTTTCTTTACAAAGAAGAGGGGCTGAATAAGACCGCCATCGGCAACTTCTTGGGAGAAAGGTACAGTATGTTGTACTTACTGAGTTGGGATCAGATTTAGAAAAGGAGAAAATATACTGTCATGGCACTTACTCTGGCACTGTGGGTTCACTTAGCAAGCATCTGTAGAAATCTCTAGTTAATCATTGCTACTTCTATGGTGTTGATAGTTACCTGACTGCGCTCACAAAACAGCTGCCTGTACAGGAAGGGGTTTTTTCAGGCAGAGCTGAAGCACAGCAGAGAGGGCCGGGGTAAAACCTGTTAGCTGTTTGAACTTCAAAGCCAAATATTTCTATTAAAGGTCACCTGCATAGGGATTTTACATTCTTTCTGATATATTTATAGACTCTTCTTGTCTTGTCTTGTCTTGTCTTGTCTTGTCTTGTCTTGTCTTGTCTTGTCTTGTCAACGGACACACTCACATAGACATAAATAGACTCACATAGACATGAGAAATAAAACATCTTTACATTAATAATCTGGATCAGCAAGTGGAAATATTTGCATCCAGCTCAGAAAGGTCCATAAAATGATAAGTTTTATTTTGGGATGCAGTATGTTCCGCTTTATTTGTATAGCACCACTTCACAACAATGTCATCTCTTGATCAAAGAAAATCTTGATTAACTGAGTTAATATGAAGTCACTAAACACACTTATTGAAAACTAAATATGACGTGGTTTCCCTTCATTATCTTAAAACTAATCTATTGCTAGCATATAACTAGATTAGCACTGCTACATAGCTTCATGCTAACATTAGGTTATTAGACTTAGATAACAGTAGTAGTTGTAGTTTCACAGGAACAAAATATTTTCTAAAAAAAGAAAAAAAAACAGCAAAATGTAATTTTTTTAAAGGATAACTAATTAGGAAATTGCTTAGAAATTACTTCACACTGGTAATGACACTTGTGATTCATGCAGACCCGGAAAGATGTTTTTGTTCTCCTGCTCCAGTGACTCCAGTGAGGTGGCACCTGGAGTGCCCAATCAGATTTCAGAGGTGGTCAGTGCCCCCCTGGCCACCCCTCTAGCTCTGCCCCTGTGTACAAACAGAATACTTGAAACAATTTAGTTAAGCATAATACAAAGACCCAAAACAACAGGCAAATCAACTCTTGTCCAAGAGATGACTGCTTCCTAACCTCAAGGATCAACACACTTTATCCACTTTTTTAAATGTATAAACAGATCAAACTGAAACAAAAACAATTTAAAGCTCAAATACTAATAAATTATGTTTAAAGTCCTTAATGAATTATGACCTTGTTTATTTTTTAAACATAGTTCAGATTATATGAATTTATTTATTACTTTAATTTAACAATAACTGAATTCACTCTTCTTCCAGTTTCTGCTTATGTTTATTCAAATTTATAGAATGTGAAAAATTTTATGAATACATAGTTTTTGCAACTGTTCAAAAAACAGAAGTTATCACAAAGTTTATGTTCCGCAGATCTGAAGTAATTTGTTTTCAAGTCAGCTTACAAGCCTGATATCATTTAGTTGAGATAAAGGTTATCTGATGCATGACTCAATTTTAAACCATGTGGCTGCTGTGTGCTTTCTGTATTTTCCAGTTGGCAAGGTTAGTTTTTAGTAAAGATGCAGTGAGGGACTACAGAATGAAGATTGGGATTAAAATAATTCTGCCCATTTCTCATTCCTGTTCATGCCTGGCTGTTAATTCACAGCAGAAAATATTTCTCCGTCCTTTCAAACTGTCTCAAAAACAAAATTGTTCTGAGTTTATGTGCTTTTCATTTATTAGTTTTATATTTCTTGCACCTTATTGGCCATTTTTTTTTTATTTTCACATAGGGAGGAGATGCATCTGGAGGTACTGAAAGCGTTTGTGGGTTTGCATGAGTTCTCCGACCTGAATCTTGTGCAGGCGTTGAGGTTTGTTAAAGCCAACCTGAAACATTGAGGCAGTTTCGCCTTTACTCTTGTTTTTCTGGTTAATACAGCTTGTGCTCACTTTTAAGGGTTTGGTTGTGATCTTTTTACTCCTGCTTTCGGGTAGGCAGTTTCTGTGGAGCTTTCGTCTTCCAGGAGAAGCTCAGAAGATTGACAGAATGATGGAGGCGTTTGCTACTCGCTACTGTGACTGTAACCCAGGGGTCTTCCAGTCCACAGGTAAGAGGCAGCTTCAGTCTCACATGCAGTCCGATTACAAAGTATTTCTGCTTTTTGATGACAAAATTCTTTACAAGCATCTCAACATTATGAAAGCCACAGAAATATCTAAACATTTATAACTGTTCAGTGATTTTGCTCCAGCAGCGTTTACACAAACCTATTATTTTTAATGGGAGCCGCTGTGCTGAGGCAGCCAAAACAATGCTCAGCTGAAACCAAAAGAAAACATAACTGTGGTTTTCTTTGACAGACACCTGCTACATCCTGTCTTTTGCCATCATTATGCTCAACACAAGTCTCCATAACCCCAACGTGAAAGACAAACCCAGCCTGCAGAGGTTTGTTTCCATGAACAGAGGCATCAACAATGGGAAGGACCTGCCCACCGAGCTGCTCACGGTGAGCTGCTTTTTGTTTTCCTTATGGCTGAATCAGGCTGAAACATCAATATATATATATATATATATATATATATAAACAAATGAGTGGACTCTGACAGCATTGTGAATGATTTTTGCACTTGTATACTAATCCTAGTAAATTGGTGTGTTATATAAAAAGCCAGATTTGTTAGAAAAACAAGACTAAAGAGACTAAAAGTACCAAAAATATGGAAATCCCTATTTCAAAAATCTAAATGTTATTATGCACTCTCTCAGTCAAAAAAACTGAGTCCTTCAGGATGTGGTACTAAAAGGAAACTTAGCATGAGGAGTCTGTTGTAGAGAGCAGTGGTTTACTATAGAACCACATGCAGCATGTGGATCAGATTCCAGGGCAATCAGGGAGGATGGATGGATGGATGGATGGATGGATGGATGGATGGATGGATGGATGGATGGATGGATGGATGGATGGATGGATGGATGGATGGATGGATGGAGCAGGTATAAGGTTTGTCCCTGCCATTTATTTATTTAGATGCCCTCTCCTGGGTTAAATATTTCCAATTTTTTTCTGCAACAAGGATATTTTTGCTGTTGTCATGAAATCATCTGATGATTTCCATGCTGTAATTTTTGACTTACGTCATAAAACAGCTTTAATTCTTCAGCCAAAGCAGATTTCATTGAAAATCTTTTGAGGTTAAACCAAGTAATTTTTTTCTTTGTTGTAAATGTCTTCCAGAAACTGTACGCAAGCATCCGCAGTGAGCCGTTTAAAATCCCAGAGGATGATGGGAATGATCTCACACTGACATTTTTCAATCCAGACAGAGAGGGCTGGCTCCTAAAAATGGGTGAGATGATGTTAACACTAAACAACAAACACCGGATCAACAGTAGGATTTTAGAGCCTCTCTGCCCCCGTTTCTGATTTCTCATCCTTGTTGAAGGTGGGCGGATTAAAACCTGGAAAAGGAGGTGGTTCATCTTGACGGACAGCTGTTTATACTACTTTGAATACACCACAGTAAGCTTCTTTCTCTCTGCTGCTACATAACAGAAAACATCACATTCTCAGTCTGTGTTTGACATCTATTTCATCCTCCAGGACAAAGATCCAATCGGGATCATTCCTCTGGAGAACCTTTGCGTCAGAAAGTTACAAGAATCAAGCAAAAAGGTATGTAAGAGCTTCTGGTTTTCACACATTACCTGCTGTCACAGACTGTATAGAATCATAGACTTGCTATGTTTCTAATGAGTTCTCAGAGGACTTTTAAAATAAACAAAGAGAATATCCACTGTATTTGTGCTACGTGTGTTTAAACAGTTCTGTCTGGAGTTATACAACCCTAAAGGACAAAAGATTAAAGCCTGCAAGACAGAGAACAAAGGCAGAGTGGTGCAGGGTAAACACCAGTCTTATAAGCTCAGCGCCTCCAGCATGGAGGAGAGAGACGACTGGATCGACGCCATCAGGTGAGAGCTGCTGATGCAGTGGAGGACACAAAATGAAGGCCACTTGCCTCCACGAGTCACACTTGTTGAGCTTTAACCACGAACAAAAGTACATTGAGAGTTCAAGTGCAGGAGAGGTAAAGCTGGCCTGAACTGTGTGTCATCTCACATCTGAATCTGCTGCCTATTTATAAGGTTTTATACTGAACTGAACAGATTGTTTTTTCTGGAGTCTTATCTAGGGTGCCTGGCAACTGCTCAGAGCTAACAGATGGTCATACAGCTAAACAATAACTAGCTATTGTTACACCTTTGTATTAAAGAAGCTTTTATATTAATGCCAAGTTAAGGGATTGACACATCTCTTCAAGGTTTGCTTGTTTCTCCTGATATCAAACTCTTTTAAGACCCTGAATTCCAGGAAAATGTGAGAAATTCTTCACTGAATAGAATGAAAAGTAACAAGTAACACAATAATTAAAACCTGCTGCTTCTCTTTAAGGTTTTTACCTGAATCTTGTCAATGCTTTTTGTCAGGGCGAGCGTCACCAAGGACCCTTTCCATGACTTAGTGTCTGCACGCAAGAGGAAGGTCCTCAGTAGTTCTATGTAGGACTGAAACAGAGGACATCATGACAATGCGAGATGAGTTGTGAATAAAATTACTGTTAAGACAAAAAAAGATTTAGTAGAAATGTACATATTGGGAAGTGATGCTTCAAGCATTTCAAAATGGACTATTTGTGGCTTGCAGTGTGAACTCTTTATATCACTTCTGCAAACTACATGCTTGGGGTGGGATGAGAATCTGGAGTGTTTTATTGAGTTTGTCAATCAAGTGCAGAGCCAAGAGGTCTTTAGACCTTTAAATGAGGTGACTTAAGTGGTAGATGATGCTTAAGAGTCTTTCAAATACAGCCAAAATTATTTTAAAAAAATCCCCTGAATTTGAAGAATAGAAGAAAAATTATTTTAAGAGATGAACCCAAGGCAACTTCAGAAACAAAAATCCAGTTTGTAAAACAACCAGAAAGCCTTACAAAATGCAGAATATAGATAATTAAAGAAGACAAAAAAAATAATTAAATAACTGAAAAATCAGCAACAACCATGAAAATATGTTAAATGAAGGATGTGAAAAGCACAAATAACAATGGCATGTGCAGATGCAAAATGTTTAAGAAAAACAAAAAGAAAAAAGAAAAAAGAAAAAACTGAAAACAACAAATTATCAGGAAAATATGCCTCTAATATTTTTGTGTTCGAAGCTCGTTGTCTGTACATGGTCGATAAGGAACTCTGATGATTTATTATTTCATATTTGAATATCTAAATATGTTTATTTAAACCTGTGGTTTAAAATTTTAACTCAAATCTTACTGGTTAAATCAGTCGAAGGAGAATATGTAGCATTTATTCAGTTTCAGTCTCCATGTAAATATTATGTGATATATGTGGTGAAATTATATCAATTTTAAAATCTTTGAAAAAAAATATTTAGCCTTTAACTTATGAATCTTTGAAATTGTACCATATATTTTATTTGTCTATATTTGTTAAATTAATGACTATAATAATGAATGTTATGAACTTGTTCAATAAACTTTTTTTTCTGAAGTGTTGTGTTGCTTTTTCTCCAGCAGATGGTGCTACATCATCACTCCACCCCCTCTTGTTGAACAGGAAATCATGAAGCTCATGCTTAAATCTTAGCTTACAATGTGAGCTATGAAAGGTTTTCTGTTTTTCCTCTAAAAAAAAATCACATTATTACAGGAATGATGTGAAATAAGGAAACTTATCTTCTTTTCAGTAATGCAATAATCAGATCTCACGGGTAGAAGCTTTTCCTGTGCAGTTCCTGTTTCTGAGAGGATGTGACAGCAGCTTTTTGCTTTCCTAGAAGCACAAACCCACAACATTTCGCCTCATTGTATATTAGAGAAACATCAAGAAAAGAGCATTTAGTTAACGCTGACTTTACCTCATCCTTTGTTGTTTTCACATAAAAGTCAAAGCTGAATGCATTGAATAAGTACCAATGCAGGATTTAGACATCTATTTCCTCTTAAATACCTTCCTTTCTTTCTCTTATAGCCAATTAATAACCCTTTTGTTTAGATTCATCAGACATCTGAAGTTTGGTTCAGGCCGATAGATTTGATGCTTAAACTATTTTCCACACCCTACTTATTTTACAACTACCAAACTCAAAGAGGTCATCGCAGAATTACAGGCTTCTTTTTAGCATAATTAGCATATGTGCATTCTAATGTCTGTAGATTGACTGATATGTGATTCTCCACAAACTTTAAGACTAGGTGCCTTTTATAGAATTAATGGGGTCATTTTTTTTTCTAAAAGGTTTGAGATGCTCTGGCTTCTCAAATAAGAAATGGCCACAGAAAGCAACCTTCCCAGTGGATTTATGAGATGTATTTCTTCCACATCAGCCTCAACATATACCTGGACCCCTGATCAGCCCCTCCACTTATCCTTTCTACGCTTTGGCTTTGCTTTTTATTTATTTGAATCTCGAATGGCCCAAAAATTATCCTTCATCATCAAAAGCAGCTTTGGAGAGAAGCTTCATTCATTCATTAACTGAATTTTTACTTCAGACTAGTTAAGTCTTGTTTTCACATGCTGTTTGTTCGTGTGCATGTCCCTAAAAGTCCATTCATTCCTATGAAAGACGCCATATAAATATGAGGTTATGGCTTCCATTTTTCCCCTTTCAGAATTTTCTTGGGTATATTGAAATATCTTAACCCTTACAGCATATTTCAGAGAGAGGCAGCACGACGTGCAAAGAAGTTTGATCAAGCTAACAAGCTGTTAGCTTAGCTTCCCTGACATAATTCCTAAAGTGCAACTCAAAAAATGTAGTGAAGTGTGATTTCTCAGCTGAGTAATGATGGCTCCAGAAATTTCAATCTGCCCTCAAAACAAGTCCAAAATATTTGTAAAAGGTCAAAACTACATAATGATATTTTGATAAGCAGAAAATCCTGCACAATATACTATGAATTGCTATTGATAACGTGGACTTGGCGAATACTCATTACTTTTCTGACCTTTTAACTGGAATGAAGTCAACCTGAAGGCCAGTCTCAGCTCTGACATCTGGCTTTTGAGGAGAATGAAATGCACCATGAACAGAATAAGGATCATTTAATGGAAACAAGTCTTTATGTAAGAAAAGAAAAACAAAATAATTCATATATTCACTGTGCAGATTCCAAGTATTGGAATATGAGCACTGCTTCACTTCAGGTTTTAAGCTTTTATTCAAGGATTCAAGGATCTTTATTTATGGCATGCACAGAGATACAAACTAAAGCCTACAGTGACATGAAAAAGACTATCAGACAATGTGTTTTATTAAGAACAGCGTGTGCCGAGCCTCACATAATTAACAAGCTCTTGTAACTTAATTTAAAAAAAATCTGTCACATATTTGCCAACATGAGGAATTTTATCTGATTTCCAATCACACAAACTAGTTTATGCTGGTATTCTTAATATATTACATATTTTGTCTAATTACTGCTGCGTTGTAGGGATTATTTGCATCGCATATTATCCTCAAGGATTCACATTCTAGTTTTATGCTTAAGTTTCATCTGGAAAGGTCCCAAAGTGCATGCACAAAGGCTCTTGTGCATTATTCACAGCCTGTACAACACACACTGATACTTCTGTTACCAAGGACCTATGGTAAGGTGACATTCAGGGACAACACTGCTACCGATCACTTTTCCTGTCCCTATAGCAACCAAAGCAATAGGTGTGATGTAATACACCTACACCACATCTCTGTTAAAGTTCAAGGAAAGAATTGTAAAACAGAAACAAGATTTAAAAGCAGAATAACTTAATAAAAAAAAATATAGAAAATGGAATAATGGCAGTGGGAGTATTAGCACTAATTGGCTACATGTTTTTAGACTGACTGGTCTTCAGTGGTGACCTTCACTTCAATGACAGCTCAGAGACGAACACTGAACTCACTGCTGATAAAGTGGCGTCACTTAGTCACAGTAAGACGATACTGTGACTCAGCTGATGCGATATGTTTAACTATGACATCTCTTTTTTATGGCAGCGTGTTTACATCTCATGACTGGATACAGTTCTTCTTCTGATGCCGCCGCCGAGATTTGAATCCTGTGGAAACAAAATTAAATGAAGGGATTTATGAAGACAGAACTTCAGCTTTCATTTAGAGCCAATTTGGCTTCCTAAGATTTTCAAGAAGCAACCAAACTCTCCTTTAAAGCCCTAAAAAGGATCATTTTAATTTAATTTCAGGTTTGGATAAGTTATTAATTTGTTATAAATTTGTTTAATCTAACTTCCAATGTTTTCTGAATATTCTAAATAAATATTCTGCTATTCATGGACACATTTATGTTGATCAGTAATGAAAATGATCTCCATCCTGTAACACAAACAACAGGCACATGATCACTTACCATCTTCATCTCCTGTGTTGATGGTCTGCAGAGACATGCTCCTCTGCGTGAGCTTTGAAGGCTTCTTGGTTTTCAGTGGTTTCAGTGGTCCTGGTTTCTCAATGATCTCAAACGAGTCCTCAAACTCATTTCCTGCAACATCATTGACATCAGGCACTTTACAAGTGGGGGTAGGACTCTGAGGAGAAGTCACACTTTCCTCTATAGTCTCTGTACTCTGATTGATTGCTTTGCTTTTCAAGAAGTGCCGGAAGGAGCTGCGTTGCTTCTTTATTGTAGCCACCTGGTTCTTCTTCTGACCTCCCTTTCCATCCTCACCTTCCTCCTCTCCAGGTGAAATTGAACTTGATGGGGAAACCTGGTTTACAGCAGGGACCCTGTTGTCCATGTTGGTGTTACGAAAGCTGTTCTGCAAGCCGGTTCCCTTGTTAAAATCATTGATTGGTTGGTCCCTTTGTGTCGACAGGTCTTGCAGAGAACCTGTCAGGCCCAAACTATTTCCAAACACCAGGGAGTACTTTGGGTTGTGGTACTTATGCGCAGGTACCTTCAGGTCCATTTGTCTAGAGTCCCCAACTGATACCTGAAAACGGGACATGGAGACAGGCAGAGGCCGGATGTGCTGCACCTTTGGTTTCATGATGGGTGTAGGAAGCGGTGGCTTGGTGATGTTGAACTCCTTATAGAGGTCCACCTGTTCAGACACAGCATAGAGTTCCCTGAAGTCACTGTCAAAGAAGTCCACAATATGCCCGGACATCACAGTAATCGTGTTCCTGTCCATCCGAGACGAACTCCAGGTAAAGCTAGAGGAGTATAGAGAATAGAGTATGAAATTAAACTGAAAGTAAAACTAGTCATTTTATCTTTTTTTTTAATGAATAGTTAAAAAAATTGAAAAATAAAATGGAATGAAAAATGATTAATTTCTAAAGAAAAATTATAACTATATAAATGCTTTTTTTTTTAAAGCCTCATATCAGTTTTCAGAGCTTGTGGATGCATACTCTATTGCAACAAACAGCAGTACCACCTGAAACCACAGGGGCAGTGTTGCGCAGTATAACTCATCTGACAGGCGAAAGGAACAAAGAAGATATATTTAATGGCAGCACAGACTACCATCGCCTTCTGTGCTGTCCCTTTTTATGTCTCTTTTTTAAGATGTTCATGTCGTGACAACGTTCACTACTGCTATGTTTGCTACTGACTAAAACGGTCACCAGAACACAGAAATGAACTCTGAACTCTGCACTGCCTGCCTAATAGCTTAATATACGTTGAAAATGGGGACAACAAACAGCTAGACTTTAAGTGCAGCTAAATCTATCTCAAAATCTCCCAATTATAATAAAAAGTGACTTAAAACTTGCATAGAGTTAAAAAAACAAATTTTTAATTTTGTTTGAGTTTTGTACTTAAGAGCAGGCTTTACAACAAATTCATTGCTGGTAATTTCTTTACAATTCTGTTAACCATCAGTGATGACCAGAAAACAGTAACTTCCATCACTTTCAACACACACGGTTGTTTAAAACATTTTTCGAGAAGTTGTGTGAGGCACAAAAAAGTTTCAAGACTGAAAATCACAGAGGAAACAGACACTTTTGCAAACAGAACCCATTTTCAAAGCACACGCTGCTAGTCATAATGCAATATCAGGAAAGTCAAAGGACACCTGTGCTCACTTCACTTGACACAAATCAGTCTAGTTTTGACTTTAGTCTACAGTGTTATGACGGTGAACTGAAAGCTGATTTATCATAGATGTGGTCAGTATGTGGTATACCAACAGTTTCAAAGCAAGCTAAACTTTTAAGCAGCAAAACCATCACTGTATGTAAAACATGAACTACCACTAGCTATTAGTAGTTGGAAATGTGGAATTTCTACATTTCCAACTACTTTTTACAGTTTGGGGCAATAATTTAAGAGTTGGGGATAGCATCAATAAAAATATATTCTCATTTGTTAATAATTTAAAGTGATTTAAACAGAGGCAATAAAAGACCTTGCTATGACTGTAATCACTGCGCACATCAACACTGAATCTCATGTTTATTCATTGGCTTTTATGTAGTTGCAGTTTTGCATCAACACTGACATTTTAGACTTGTTTGCATCTTTGAGCTACAGTAGCTTAAAGCGTATACTAATACAGCTAAATTGCTCCAAAAAGCTGCCATCATTTACAGCTGTGGGGCAATGATTTCACTTTTCATATACTCATTACTAAATTGTATTGAATTACAGGATATAATTGTTATTAAATTTGTCACAAGGAGCTTCTTAAAAGAAGTTGCTAAAGGGTCTGAAAAATATTTAGCATCCATGTTGCTAAGTTGACAACTAGCTTAGAGTTAGCTAGCTAGCTGGATAGTTGTGCTGCATTAGCAAATGAGTAAATGCTCTTATGCTAAATACATTCAAAGAGAGCTTTCACATTTTAAGACCACATGACTATGAATGTCAGACCTTTAATCAGATGCTTAATGCATCTGATTAAAGGTCTTGTGGGTTGTGATTCTGAGTTTTTAGTGACAGCAGACAGGCGGTCATGCTGTTACAGTTGGTGTATATTTTACAGCTCATTAGACAGAAGACTCATTCTCTTGACCAGATAAAAACACAAAACAAAAACTTAAAAAAAAATCACCTGTAGGACCCAAACATGACTTTCTCACCATCCACCAGCATGTATTTGGAGCATAAGGATCCGGGCAGCTTGCCAAACGACAAGGCAAGCCCTGCACCTCTTAACATGCGCACTCGAAGATTCTGCAGAGAAAAACATGCTTAATTACACAATTGAAGTGACTTAACATAACACAGGTAACCCTCAGTAAACAATGTCACTTATGACACATTGACTTAGAGATGCCAAGTCAAACTGAGCTGAGTCAACTTTCTCAAGAAATAAAAGCTAACTCAAAACCTTTAGCCAGAAGTGTTTACTTAAAGGGAAGAGAAGCAAAGAAAGAAGCAGAAAAGAGACGTAGATATACAAATTGGGAGGAGGCTATCCGCTTTGGTCAATGGCACCATGGAGGTGACGCATCAGCTTACTCTCTTTGGATTTGTTCTCAGGATCTATGAATGTTCATTTGTAAGAAGTAAGAGTAACAGCGCCCAGTGCTCTGAAAAGGCCTTTCACAGAGTATCAACTGACACCACTACAGGCAGCTATTCCAGTGTTCCAGTTATCTGTACTGTAAAAACTCTGCATACAGCAGATAAGGCTGGGTATTGTGTCCCTGTGGAGATAGGATGACAGTGTGGCTCAGTGCACAGCTGTTCACTTATAATCAGCTTTTACTGACACTTCTCAGGCTCTGTTGCACTTACAAGAGGTTTAAATGTTAATTTATGAAGGAATTCAGTCCTTAAAAATAAAAAAAAGGAATTCTCAGGAATTCCTGAAAAAATCTTGTTCTACATTTTTCTTTCAATTCTATTTTTCTAGACCATTTATTTAATAATGAAAAGTTTTATTGAAATTAAATATCTTTTACAGAAACACCCTGTCAACATGGTAGCATTAAAAGCAAACATTGTGTGCCACGGGTGTGTATATAGGCGTGTCCAAACTTTTGACTGGTACAGATATGTACCTGATGTACAGATGAATTTCACAAAAGATTGATGAAGTTGTAAAATGAGGTCAATCGAAACATTTACATCACAAAGTATTAGCCTTAGGAAGCCTAAGGAATAAATCCCAACACACTACTGATTAAGTCTTAAACACCAAAAATCTCTTTGGTAGTGAAAGGCAAAAACAACTTAATTTTGACCAAAAAAACTCAGGTCAACACTGAATACAAACCTGTTTTCACTCCCAAGATTTGTTCCTTTTAACAATACCTAAAGCCAGCCAAAAGCTGGGGGAAAAGCTATAGGTGAATCTGAAGGAGCTGGTTTCATTCAACACATCTAAAAAACGATAATAATTTGGAAGCAAGAATCTTGCTGAAACTTTATGGCCAATAATAATGGCCCCAGTTTGATTAGTAATGACTGATATTTTGATGTTCTTTAGTTTTAATGGCTTTTATAGTCTCTAACATATCAATGCAATACAAAGTGTACAACATGTAGATGTTATGTTTATTCTGTTTATTCAAAAATAAGCACAAAACATTGTATAAATTTGAAAAAAGGTGAAGTTGTAGCAAAGCATTCATTTGAGATATTAACTTGATCACAGAGCCATAAGAAGTCATGATCAATGGCACAATTAGTATCTCTGATTTGGAATTTGAAAGCATGTTTGGTTTTGTTCCTTTTTAGACTACAGACATTTCCAGTCACACAAATTTAACTAAACTGTATCATATACAATTTTTTGCCAAATAAGGGCTTGATCAGAGTTTCGAGCTGTATATCACAGTATCAACAGCATAGAAATTGAACTTTAGACATTTTGAGACAAAATCATTTAACTATATAGAACAAATAGAGGTTACCCCAGGATGGAGCCTTGAGGGACACCATAGGATACCGGAAGTGGCCTCTTGTCTGCCCACATCTACTGGCTGGGTAGTTTTTGAGCCAAGAAATCCAGCACTAATAAGATGATTTAATATCATATGATCCACTGAATTGAAAGCTATTGATACACTAATAAAGGGCTGCTTTAAAGATTCAATCAAAGAATTTATAATTTCTAGTCCTGCTGTGGTTGAGCTATGCATCATTCCAAATCAGATTTCACTTTATATTGAATACTGTTGCTATAAAAATACTTCAATTGTTCACCCTAAGGTGTTTGAAAACTTCAACCATAAGAGTTTAGAAACGGGCCAGTAGCTGTTTAAGTCTATTTGAACACGCCAGAATATGGACTCAGCTACATATTATAACGAGGAAAATGTGTTTTTTCTATACAATTACTCCTATTTTCTATAAGCTAAAAAGAAAATTTATATATGCTTTAGAGATCAACAGGAACCTTTCCCATTATCCATTTTATGCAAGTATGTAACTGAAATAGGGCTGCACAATTAATCGGATTTTGATCGTGATCACAATTTTGGTGGCTACAATTAAATTAATCTGATCGTCAACGATATTTACATTCAAAATGCGACTCTGCTGCATGCATCTCTGATCACATACATTCTCAACCTGTAGTCTGCCAACCACCAGGGGGCGAATGCAAGGCCAAAGCTTCATTAAGCTGCCTAAATAACGAGGGCGCAGTGGCGCACCGCTTTTACAGTTGACAGCTAGTTGTAGTTAGTGTGCCTCTAGAGAGAGAGTGGCGCCACCGGAAGCTCAAAACGCTTGCCGATCACGTGGTCCATGTAGCCTCCAAAAGTTCCAGGAAGTGCTTGGCGGCCAATACAAAATAATAAGAAAACTACGATAATCGGTAAATAATGATCAATGAAGGCTTTGCTTTGCAATATTTTTATAGTTGTGTTCATTGATATGAATCATGTTAAGTTTACTAAACCTGTATGACATCAACAGCATGTAAATCGTAATATTTTCTGTTTTTTTAACTTATCTTTCAGACTTGACTGAGGCATACCAACAGGTGACGACAATGATTTACCAAGTGACTACACAATAAATCTAGGCTCACAGCATAATGATAACGGTTCTTACAGGAAATCTATATCCAATAAATAAAATTTAGATCCCAATTCATTTCAAATAAATGGGTTATCTATTCTTACTTATTAGTATCTACTTGTGTGAATTGCTTTTAAGTCTTAAGACTTATTTTGACTGAGGCAGACTGATAACTAAGTCTGGACTCACAATATAATGTGTTCTTACAGAAAATCCATGGCAAATAAATAAAATTTTGAATTCAATTCATGGAAAATACATGGCTTTCTATCACTATTTGTTAACTATCCCAAGACTTACTCCCTACATATACATAATAAATCAGACAAACACCCTTTGTTTTCCAAATGCATTTAATACCTAAAAGAATTCCTTTACAATAAAACTCGACTAGATCAGCATGTCTAGCCATTTCTTTTCTCTGCTATCCTTGAATACAGTCTTCACCATGGTATGCTGTGCTGCATGGGGATGCTCCAATCGCTCAGAGAAAGGCGTGCGTATGTATGGCTTCCCCAAAGACAGGGACAGAAGGAAAATATGGATGGCCAAAGTCAGCAGGATACATTTGACCACCATCAGGGACTGTAAAAACAAAAAAATATGTGAGGTAATCATATTAAAACAATGCATTTACACATTTTTAAAGACCATATCATTGGGAAGTTTAATATTTTTAAATTAAACACCAAGAACACATCACAGAGAAATTTATATGGTTGAGGTTGCAGAATGTAGAAAAAAAAGACAGGAAACAACACTTAAAAGTGGCCAAACCAGGAAGGTTTAGAAGAACAGTATCCCAGTTAACGTCAGGCAACCCCAGAACAGCTGAAAGTTCTTCAGGACAATGCTGCACGAGGGAAGAGTGATATACTTCCCTTAAGCATCTCTCTGCTTCTCTGCTCTCATCCTGCACACTGAGTGCTGTCTAGTGCAGCAAATGCATTCAAGTACAATCAGCCACTTATTTTGTATTTGTATATTTTGTTAAGTTCTTAAGGTTAACATGTTTGTTACATTTAACAGGTTAGGCTTTATAGTTGCAAATATTGTAAACATATATACTAAGAGTATTGTGCTATCTAATACTGTGTATTCATTTTCATATCTTTGTCCATTATTCCACAGCCTTATAAATACATTAAAATTAAATAAAAATGTAACTACAATTGCTCTCCCTACACATTAACCTCGCTATCAACGGCGTTGGATCAATTTATATTGACGAACAGAATTTACATTCATCAGCCTGTGGCATCTGTTGCTATCAGTGTGCTAGCATAAACTTTTATCGGTTTGTAATCTCTAAATATATTAATCTAGACGGTGACAATCCGTCAACATATTTATTTACTCCTGTCAAGTTGATTTCGATGCACAACTGATATGGAAATATGACTATTAAAACATCTTACCTTGAAGAAGTGTAGCTCCGACAATCTGCTCCATTGAAATACATTGACCGTCGCTTAGCTTTTGCTAACTTCCGGGAACTTTTGAGGGGCTCCATACGCCGCCATTGCTGTGAAAAAACTGAACCATTGCAGTGAACGGAGATGGCGCCACTCTCTCTCTAGAGGCACACTAGTTGTAGTCAGTGTTGCCAACGTAGCAACTTCGTTGCTATATTTACCGAGTTGTCAGTCGCCTCTAGCAACTTATTTTTTAAAAAAACAACAAGCGACAAATCAAGCAACTTTTCCTGGTGATATTGGAGACTTTTGGAGACTGACGTGAAAGAGCGTATAGTTTACTCTTCAATGAGGACTGGGTGCTGCGCAGACCCCTCCCCCGTCCAAAAGCACCCAGTAGAGGCTTGTTCCTCACGCAGCAGCAGCTGCATTCAGAGCAGGAGATGATCGCGTCTGTTTCATGAGCAGGCTGAAAATTAAACGTACAAAGCTGCTGCTAGATGATCCCGCGCTGGCTTACTGTCAGATATTAATGTTTATTAATGAAAAGTGTGGACATAAACATTAAAAAAGTTAAAAGTGTTGTGACATGTTGCAGACTCCTAATTAAAAACAATTACACTTAAAAAATTTAAACTTAAAAAATAAAGAAAATATTGACTGAAGAATTAAATTTTATAATTTTTTTGCTGTTCAAAACATTCTAGGTTGTCTTTTCTTCAATTTTTGCCTTTCTCACAACATCCCTCTCCATGGTAGCATCCCTTAAAACTGTATGTACTAGTGATGGGATGTTCGGCTCTTTTCAGAGAGCCGGATTTTTTAGCTCCCAAAAGGCTCTTGATTTAGCATCTTTTGTAGCCCCATAATTTACATTAACTTCTCAAAAATGAATGGTAAATGTATTATATTTTTCATCATCTATTCTAACTTAAAGTTTAATTTTTCACAAAAAATTGTTGCCACATAGTTTGTTTATAATTGGTGCAATAAAAATACATGTTTTTCCAAACACGGTGAATAATCGTGATTAATAATCGTGATTACAATATTGATCAAAATAATCGTGATTATTATTTTGGTCATAGCTGTGCAGCCCTAAACTGAAACATGTACATTACTTTTAGAAATCTGTCTGAACAACTTATCCATTAAGTTTAAGTCACATTAACTGCTCTGACCTCATTAGCCAAAATTTTGTAACTAAATTAAAGAAAATAAAATCTAATATGCATGTCTTGATCAAGTTTCAAGCAGTTTCACAACATTAACCATGAAAAAAGGGAAAATAATTCCCATCAACAACCATCCGACTTGTAAAATAGTGATATGACTCAGTGTTACTTCCTTTGTGTGCTTTTTTTTTTTTTTTTTTGCTTCTTTCCTTTCATTTTAAAAGGCAGTGCCCCCTTTAAGAGTTTAAACTGAATCTTAGATCAGTCAGTGTTTGAAATACATTATCCTTTTAAATATCTTTTTGATTTTGGAGTGCTGACCTTTAAAAAGCAGTGGTTAATCATCAACTTACTGATTGTGTTTTAACTGGATCAGACTTCTGTGATGACTTTGTTAGGAATTCCCTCAAAAGAATGACATTTAATTTATTGTTTAGTTTTAATCGTGATAATTACTTCAGTCACTGTTATTGTCTGGCAAAGAAGCAGACATCCTGAACTGTTTCTTTGTTTCCCTGCTCTTTGTGTACAATGAGCCTCGTCCTTCTTCAGCACTCTGTCATGCTCTGTTAGCTGAGCGCTCTGCTCACCCTCAGATGCATCGCGTTAATCTGCAGCCGAGAGCACATATCCAGGAAGTGAGGAACTCCCCTGGCCTCCAGCACAATGTAGACAGCAACCCCACGTCGTGATGAGGCATCCAGTAGGTCCTGGAGGATCTGCAGGTCCGTCAGGAGGTCCATTAAGATGGCCACCGCCTGAGAAACACAGGCCAGGGAGGACTCAGTCACTATTAAACATTAAATAAATACTTGTTTACTTAAGTACAAATAGAGCACTTGTGATCTTAAATTAGTGGTGAGTTACTTTTTTTTACAAATTCTGTTCCCATTTAAATGAACATAACTGAAATTTTACTTTACAGTCTTAAAACTTCTCAGAGCACAAAGTATGCAACAGTAAGACTGATGAATGCATTCAGAACTACTCCTGCCAGTTTTCACCTTGGCTGTAAGTGATGGGATAATATTTAAAACGCATCATTTCCTGCAGGATCAGACACTTTGGGAGAACCCGTTTCCCCGTGATGACTGGAGGCGTTAGTGAAAAACAGGTTGGACAAACTCCAAGAAGAATTATATTGCATTATTTCAACAGACGTGTCTGCATTCAGGATCATTTAGTGCAAGCTTCTCAGAGCACGTCTTTGCATAATCTGCTGTACAGAATATGAACACAATGGCTGTTTGCAGGCAGGTGTTATACAGCCACGCCGGGTTTTTATATTCTTAAAATACAATCTGAAATGTTTGTGTAAATTTTTTTTACCCTTAACCCTTAAAACTCCAAGCCCTTTTTTAAAAAAATGACATTAAAAAAAACAACCCTTTTAATCCCAGTCAACATCCAGACATGTTTTGAGTACAGTCTCAGTTGTCAGATTACGAGGTTAAAATTATGTTAAATGAATGTATTTATATATATAGCACCATAAAGTCCAACCAAAACAACAAAAACAGAATTTATTACTAACAGAACTTTGTAGAAATAACACAGATCAACAGTGATCAAGCCTTTTCTCATCTGCACATCATCCTCTCAAGTCTTCGCTTTCAGGAGAAAAAATATTGGCAATGAAACAAACACACAACAGAAACTATTTACATATTTGCAGCTATTTATACTACTATTTACCTACTATCCTCACAAAACCAACATGGCTCATTTTTGTCACCAACAAAAAACATCACCTTGGCTTTAATCCGGCCATACAGCTGGAACGAATCCCAAGGAAGACTAGCTAACGTCTTTGTGTCAGCTCCTTTTAAATAAACAAATACAGGGCAACTATTTTCATTCTTTTCAGAAAGACACTGAATTTCTGCTCATTTGTTTGCTGCTTTTTATTGGACATTACTGTCAATGTAAGCTATTCAGTTGGTTGAAACTTTGACAGGAAGTGGCTTCATCATAATTTCCAGGTCCAAATAGACGTCTCTGAGTAACATAGTGGTAGTGATTTTTTTTTATTATTAAAATGTGACGTCATGGATCACTCATTTTGGCTTTACCATGCAGAGTCTCAGAATAAATGCCATATTTTGCAGCTGGATTGTACACCTCTTGGATGGGATATAAATGTCTAGAAAACATTTTAAAAAATCACCTAAAGCATAAGCTATCAATCATAAGTTTTACACTACCATTCCTGAGAAATTGTTGACAAAATAAAGATTAGTGCTCTGGTGTGCCCACAATCTAGTTTTAAGGGTTAATACATATCTGCTGTATTTGTGTTTGGGCCTAATCCAGCAGACTCTGAACAAGGTTAGACAAACAAAAAGTATAAATCCCACAAACATTGAAGTGTACGTCATTGAATAACCTACTGGCCCAAAGAAAATTCATTCACTGTGGACGGACAAATTTCATGAATAATCTTTACAACTGTCTCCTTTATTGTCTATTCAAGCAATAAACTGCATGTGCAATTAACAGTAGCTCACAATATCTGAGGTCTAAGTTACAATCAAACAGTCTGACTAAGCAGTATAACACTTGTACTTTGTACATGTTTTATGAAAACACACTCAGTTATCCGCCATCCTGGCTGGAAAATGTCAGTAAAAATCTGTGCCATCAACTTCTCCAAAAGCTCTTGGAGGTCATGTTTTCTAATGAAGGAGCTGAAACTGGAAGAAAGGGCTCTAGAGGTTCCCCACTTTGCCTCAATCATAACATCTTATAAGCGACTTTACGATACTTTTTCTACAGGTCAGATTAAGATAAACTGTCTGTGAACAATGGGGATTCAGAAGTGTGGCTTTTTCCCAGAAACAACATCCTGCAAATTTCGCATCAAGACCACAACCTGCGATCTTAAAAGAGATTAAACCAACGCAAGTTTGTAAAGCAACAAATGCAAAAATCTCTGCAATGTCTGTTCCTACAATCAGGGGCCACGTTTCCAATCCTGAGCCATGAGCTGAAATAAAACTGAATAAGTTGTCTGTTTTGTTTTGATAGTGTGTGAGTAAAGGTCAAACTAACGAAATTAACCCATACTTACTTTACCCGATCGCTACCAGCAGGTAACACACATGTAATGATGATCAGAAAGTTAGCAATAGATGGAAATGCTACAAACAACCAAGCTAAAAACACCCAGCTGATTAGCCATGTAAAACAATCAATATACATGGAGTGGCTAGAAATACAACTAACTGTAGTGTAACAGTTCATGAAAGTGTTAGCATATAGCATCATTAGCTTATCTATTTCTTGGCAGCAGACATTTTCCACCTCTGTTGACAATGTGGTTCATTTGCCACATGCACACCTATTAACAGGGTTATTTACAAAGACGAGTGACGATATAACGTTATATCGGACTATAGATGGCAAGCAGAGTATTTACCACCAGATACGTCCTGCTGCATTCCTTGCTGCAGGCTGCCGAGTTACTGAGGGTTACTGAGTTGTTCAGTCTTATTTTCGGGGTCTGATTTGGGTTCGAACATGTGCGGCTGTATGTTTGTGTTGGCATTGCTTACCGAGTATTCATATTACTTCGGTTTGTTCATGAGTTCTGTCGGTGTTTCTATAGTTGCGTTCCCATTACAGTGTTTTTGCAATATAAAAGCGATATTTCTGAAATTTAGACAAACTGTAATTGCAATTTGCAGTTTTTTTCCTTCTTAGTCCTGGCTTGTGGCTTTGAAGTCTTTCTTCATTAGGGATATAATGAAAAAACTTCCGATGTGGCTTTTTGGAACAAGTAGAGACACTGTTTTAATGTGGTTGAGTAACATCTCATGCTAATTATTTTTCCTCTAGCAAACCTCAGATCTTGGTCTTCTTAAGATAATGAAGCTGAGACTTTTTTTTTAACTTGATAAGGTTTAAGAAAGATTTAAATAAGCTAACCTATCCTGAATGACTAATATTTAGATAGTTAAGTAAAAAGGACTGTATGTGAACTTTAGTGACATTTTCTAAAGTTTTCCTTCTAAATATAGCCCAATCAGTGACTAGATTATTCTCCACCTGCCACATCTGGATTCTATCTTGATTTTTATAATCAACTGGCTCTTGAAATTTAGTGTCTGGCAGGATTCCTTCAGGTAGAGAAACTGTGAGCATGTGATTGATTAATGAGGCTGCCAGGGCTCAGAATAAACTTCTGGAAGCACATCTTAGGCTGGATTCATTTCCATGTTAAGGAAAATAGGAGAAGCTGCTTGTTAGATCAATCACTGGTCAGTCTCACCTGAGAGTTCAGCCAATCACACAGAGCGGTGGAAGGCTGTGAGATTGTGGGGGAGGCTGAGTCTCTGTGCATGTCCTGATGTGAAGCTGACATTTACAGCAGCAGTCTCTCTGCAACAGATGACTCAGCTTGTTAAAACTTGCACACAACTCTTTTATTTTTTTATGTTGGCTTTATTATCGCTACCTGCCCGGTTAACCCTTCCCTGTTTTTTTTTTTTTTTTTTTTTTCTTTTTCTTTCTGCAGGTATAATGTCTGATTTCCTAAACACCATAGGTTTTATAGGTATTTTAACTGAATTTTGACTTAAATTTAAGCAATCACTAAAAGCAGCATAAATGTATTTGCATGACTTTGCAAGTTATGAATTTGCTGAGCATGTGTAGGCTGATTTTCCTGAACTGTATCAAAGGAAGCATTTATAAAAACAAAACCACAAAGTGGGTGAAAGAAAAAGCTCCAATTTAAATGCAATGAAAACTATTTTCTCTTGAGCCCACTGCATCCTGATACTTTCTTTCAAAAGAAAAAACACAAAATGACCGCAAAGTTTTCTACAAAATCTAAAACAGCTTAATAAAACCTTTTATTTCTCAGGTGCTGTGGAAACTGAAAACGTGAGATAAAAAGTGTAACGGAGTTTAAACCTTCTGCTTTGGTTTAAAACATGTTTATCAATGTTTCCTCTAAACTTAGAGCAGTTTGTGTGTCTTAAATCGGATGATGTGATGTTCTTCACTCCAGGCTCAAAAGGAAAAGGAAATGTTGCATCAGGTCGTAATCATAGTAATACTTGGCCATTAGCTTAGCACATCCATCTTAACTAAGCAGGTCAGCCATTCTTCAGTTAATTCAGTTTATACAAAACTGACTTAAATATCCATAGATTTAAATTATCATTAACACCATAAGTGAATCGCTTCTGTATCGTGTCATTTAGCACATCTAGTAATACTTATATGTTAAATCTCTTTGTGTAATCCTGCTAACAAACCAACCATCAAACAAGTGTCCTCATCCAGGTCACCTCGGTGTTGTTTGGCTCCAAAATGATCAACTTGCTGGTAGTTTGGGGGTAATGCTGATAAAAATATTAAAGATAATTAGCATCAGGTAGCAATTACTTAAAAGGCTCCTGGGTCCAGGTTAAAAATCAGAACTGTCACTTTCATTTTCATTTAAAATAGAAATGATGATGAATTTAAACTTGTTGAAACCTGCCTGGAGCTTTTGTTCTCAGCAGAAGACTCAACTGTAGTAATCTGGATGGTTGATGTCTAAGGAAGTTATGAAAAGGCCAACAGGTTTCTTGAATTTAACTATGTATCGCCCAGAAAGCTGGAAAAGAGGTGTTTAAGATGTTGCTAGAGAATCTACTTTAATGTTTTCCTCACCAAGGAGCCCTGAACTAAACCAAATGTCAAGTGAAAAGCAAAACTGAGGGTAAAAAAGTAAGTGTAGAAAGAAATAAACAGCAGACAGACTAAATCTGATCTGATGCCAGAGATGTTTGCATAACAGCAGCGTCTCAGTAGCCAGAAAACAGGTGTTTCTGTAAAAATACCACACAAATTCTTTCATTTATTATGACTAGACTGAACTGGATTACATTAGGCTTGAATTATTTTTAATAATAACAACAACAACAAAAAGAATAAGAATGACAAGAGTTTATTAATCCCAAGTGGGGAATTGGTTTTCTGCATTTAACACATCCCAGTGGCTGGAGGATGCACAGCCAGGGGTAGAAAATGCAAACGCCACACAGAAAGGCCACTGTTCAAACCTCCCCCCGGCCGAGGCTCAAACCAGCGACCTTCGTGCTGTGAGGCTGCGTTGTTAACCACCGTGCAGCCCCAATTAACTAACTTAATCAACTGATGAAATTAACTAAATTGATTTACTCAATTCATTGACTTGATTAATTAAATTAAGTAAATCAGCGTGTTTGTTCTTTGCAAAAAATGTTCTGAGATCATTTTTGTTGTAAAATCACAAACTTTTGTTTGATTTTGAAAATCATTTAAAATGTTCAGATTAAGTCCACAGAACCGTTTCAGGTGTGCAACCAAATGTTGCAGCTAAAACCAAATAATATGCAAACTTTCTCATTTTAAACAGAGACGCTGTAAACATTTGTTCCTTATATGATCAATTCTTATAGTTAAAATCATACTCACTTGATCAAATGTTAAAAAAAATGTTGCAACTGAATAAAAAATGAGAAATGAGATTTTTAAAACAGAGAAATTGTGGGAGTTCTCGACTTGGAAAATTATTCAAAAGCATGCGTGATCAGTAAAAGTGTGGCTACTGGGTTTTCTGTTACTTGTCTCAGCTCTGGAGTCTACACCAACATAATCGCTTCTGTTAAAGCTAAACACAAAAAGATTTTAAAAATCTAAAATAAAAACCTTTTTATAGTCTCATTTTTTTCTGATAACTAGAGTGCCAAGGAAGGGCAATAGAAAATGATCTGAATAAAACTTTTAGCTCCAATTAAAACAGTTATCCAGTTCAACCAGCTCAGTTTCAAGGTGACATTCAAAGCCTGGCAGATGATTGGCTCATTCACAGTCACGTGATCACCTGCAGTCAGTCACCGGCTCCGTTCACACTGCAGCTCAGTTCCGATTTTTTTGCCCATATGTTACTCAAATCGGATTTTGTGGTGACAGTCTGAATGGTGCAAATTTGATTTTTAAAAATCCAACCCAGGCCACTTTTCACATGTGGTCTTAGATCAGATTTGTATCTGATCTGTGTGGCGGCGACCTCAGTCTGAACGGTCATGTTTCATTTCATCTGACTTTGATGTCACAGAAGTCACATCATAATTCTGTTGTTTCACAATGTTTACTGTGTTGTTACCCGTTCCTTTTTTAAAAAAAAAAAATGTGAATAAAAAATGACAAAACAACACCTTCACTTTAAAAATATGAACGAATTAAGCAAAGTAATGCAATGAAGGGAAGGTCGGGGTGTATTTATAATTAGAATTGTGTTGTGTTTTATATCCTACATTGTCGTGGCGGGTCCAGATTTCACTGGAAGATGCTCATGGGTCGGGTTTGGTTTGGGTTGGTAAAATTGGACCAGTGCAAGTCTCTGCATAGACGAACTCGGCTGCAGTGTCTGTACATGCCTCTGTACCGAAGTAGGAGCCACTGCTCCACAAAATGCCATTGTTAACATTTGTGCTCTCCTTTTTCTCAGTCTCCTCCTTTCATTCATCCATTGGGAATCATTTTAATCGGTTCAGGGTGGGCAAGTACTTCCAAATTGATAAACAGACATGAAGCATCCATTACATCTGGAAATACTACGTGACGTCATGTTATCCTCTGCGCATACGTGTCACTTCATGGCCACATACTGTTCACACTTCAGTGGGATGAAGGTCACACTGAAATGATAATGCTAACAACCGTGCAAAAACAAATTTGGATTTCATTGAAGAAAAAAAATAAATAAATAAAAAATCTCATTTTAAGCACTAAGACCTGCAGTGTGAACGTAGCCATTGAGAATATTTAATGGTTATTAAGCCAGCTGTGGGCCAACTAGCTCAGGGACTTTCTTTTGCAGTCAAATCAAGTTAAGTAAGCATTTACACAACTGAAGCTTGTAAGTTTAGTAAATCCAACAATCTCTTCAAACTTTTCTTAATCTTCTTATCTTTCCTCCCCCAACACTCATCATTTTGTTAAATAGGAGTAATAGATTTACTTTGAATTCTAAGTGCACAACGTTTGGACTACGTTTCATTAATAGGACGAGTTGTTTGATTCAGTAATTGGGTCAAATTTTTAAAGAAATTAGTATAATTTTAAAATTCGCATAAACTCACAGTCTTACTAAATGCAAGAATGTAGGAGAACACCCAAAGTCAAACCTTTTAAACATAAAAAAGTCCAGAAAAAAAAAGCACCACTGAGTGAATTCAAATTATTGTTTTTCTTTTTATGGGTATATACCTTGCCTTGAGCATTTACCTTATGAGAGCCCTGTATGAGTCTCCTCACCACCTCCTTGATGTGCGGCCCTGGCTCTTTAGGCGGATGGGTGTACACGGACACCCGGGTCACCCCCTTGTAGACGCCGCTGCTGCCAGGCCAGCCGATATCCAGAGAGGGCACCTCTGCGTCGGACATCTGCGGCCAGTAAGTGGAGTGGACCCCCGAGTCCGCGCTGGAGGCCTCTTTGGGCTTCTCCTGCTCGGACTCGGACTCGCTGTCCGTTTCGTACTCGTTAAAAGTTTTACGGATAGCTTTCACCTCCCTGGCGCAGAGGAAGTCCTTGATGTTGTCCTCCTTGAGGCGCATCTTGAAGGCTCCGTCCCCGTTCCTCAGCAACTGCTCCAGGGCCGCGCGCTGCTCCTCGCTGTAGTAAAACTCCGGTCGGGACTCCGGGACCTTCTCGTTCACGTGCTCATCGTCCATGCACACCAGCTGGGACTCCGCCATGACCGAGGAAAGTTTCCCCCCCTGCAACTGTCGACTCTGGTTCAACAACCGTTTGTTATCCGGAACCGAGATGAACTGTGCCGACAGGTGCGCGAGGAGCGCAGGTAGAGGCAGGGGGCGGGGCTTGAAGGCAAAAAAAAAAAAGTTTTCCACGTTGGCGAAAATCTTCCACCTGGAAAACTTTCAGAATAAACTGGAGGAATATTTGTGCTGGAGGTTCATCTGAATGAGACGAATGAATGACTACGTTGTAAAAGTAATCAGAGGCAGCAAAAAAACCTTAAAAACGACAGTATTTAGAACTTTACTTTTACTAAGTAATAATGTCACTATCTAACAGTGCTCCACCTGAAGTTAAAATACCGCATTGAAACCACTCCTACAGCAGAGGTAATTTAAAGTAAATAATAATAATAATAATAATAATAATAATACCTAAACTAAACTTTACTAGCTTTATGAACAAAGATCACACAAAAAACTAAATGTGCAACAATTCTAAAAAAAAAAAAAAAAACGGTTGGAATGCTGCGTAAAATGTAATTAAAGACAGAATGTAATGATTTACAAATCTCATAAACCCATATTTTATTTCCAATAGAACATAGACAACATATCAGTTGTTAAACTGAGACATTTCACTCTTTCATGGACATATTGGCTCATTTTGAAAGTTTGACAACACATCTAGAGTAAAAAAGTTTAAAACATTCTTCCATCATTTTTAGGCACGGTTTGCATCAGATTGATCTTTACAGATTGATCTATGAGTGTCCACCTCTCTTAAATGCTCCTTTTATTTCTAGTAATATTACTGACCTGTTCCCAATTAGTTTAATTAACTAATAAATGTTCCTCTAGTAGTCTTTGATTTGTTCCAACTACTTTTTCAGCCTTTTCATTGCCCCTGCCATCAAATTAAAAATCAACCAATATTTTCCATGAAATGGTAAAATCTCTCAGTTTCAACATCTGATATGTTGTTTATGTACTAATGGAAATAAAATATGTGTTGATGAGATTTATTTACATTTTACGCAGCATCCCAATTGCTCTGGAATTTGGTTGCTTATACAAAACAATAATAAAAAAAATTCTTTAAATATGAAACAGGTAAATGATTGATATAAAGTCTAATGTGAACAAAAACAATCAAGTAGTACCTCAACTCTTTTCTTAGTAAACACAGTGACCAAAATCAGGATCGACAATTGGCACTTATGCAGCTTTTATTTTGATGACCAACTCTCCTTACATGGTTTAGTTTTTGTAACTTGATGCAGCTGAACAAAGTTTGAAAGAAAATAGGTCTAAAAAGAGAGAAAAACCGTTACACAAAAAGGTCACACGGGAAAAAAAAGTCTAACCTCCTTCAGTTCTAAGGTTTTATACCGGTCACACACACAAAAAACATTTACATGAACCAAACTACAGTCAATATGTGAAAAGCTACGTCCATCCTTACTGCTCCCTCAGCTATTAAAAAGGTAAAAATAAATCAGGTTAGATTGAATCCACATGACATCCTGATCAGTATCTGTGTGAACACCTTTATAAAATCAGTTTTTGCATCATTCAGTTGTGTTAATACAATGCCACCATCAGGTATCATCCTAAAGACCATTTTATAAAACCTCAGAAGTGAATGCAGTTTAAATTATATTTTTTTTACTTGACTGTACCAAAGTAAACATATATCAGGAAATGTCAGAAGTTTAAACATGAAGGATGACGAACCCTGTCTGTAGAAAGACAAATATAAAGTAGATCAAGTTGAATTTCCACAGAAATCCCTCACTACTGGGTTGAAAAATGTAAGAAAAGCATTTTATTTCCTGGTAAGAAAGCTGGAAGAAAATTAAACTTTTATGCCATCGTTGCTGTAAAAACTGAGATTAAACATGAGCGGAATGATCAGCAGCCTGGACAACAAGCATTCAGCTAATAAATACCTGCTGACAAACATGTCATAAGACAAACAGTGATAACACTCTTCAGGGCCAGATGCATGCGCAGCACTTCCTGTTTCAAAAGTTCCTGCAGGTGTGTTTTTGCTCCTCTGCAAACAAATGTTCAACAAACCCTGAAGGAGTCACACTTGTTGGCAGTGCATGTATGAACACTATGACTCAGTCCTCTGCAGAGCAGGTTAGAAGCTTGGCACTGTGTTAACTTTCAGAAACACGCAGAGAACCGGCACACCTATAGACTGAGTGTGTGAATATGCCCAGGTGTAAGGTAAAGGCATTGCCAAGGGGTGTTTCCTCACAGCTGTATTGTGTAGTTTGCAGGAAACAACCCACTCCTTCCCTGAAGCCTCCCTTTCCACCAAGATGGGTCAGAGCGGTCTATAACCTCGATGATGTCACCGGCGGAGAAGGCGAGCTCATCTTCTTCCTCTGCATTGAAGTTATACAGTGCCCTCACCTGCATGGTGGAGGCCCTCTGTGGGAGGAAAACAAGGACTGGTCAATACCTGAGAGGCGGTTGCCTAGTGGAGGGCACTTTGGAAATCCCACTTGAACTACATGCAGGTGCACATCACATTTAAGCTAATAACCTACACATCTGTAAGAGACATCTAAGGCAGAATATTTGGTGCAACCCCCTGACTTATGATGCAAGCCATTGTGCAAATGGATGCATGCTTTCTAGTCAAATTTATTTTTATGCAACAACTTCCTGCTTTGACAGATTGGGGGAAGCCCAGCTTCAAATGTATTTCTCTAAGTATCTACAATGTGACTGACAGGAAGTGCTTTAAAAATCTAAATGGTTCTGTAAGCACCAGAAGATCTGCAATCTTCATTCCCGATACTTTAAAAATGAAGTCTGATTCATTACATTTTCGGTTCATCCACCTCTGAAATGAACATGACACTAAGTAATCATTAGTGCTTTATATTGTCATGGAGTTCCTCAGGGTTCTGTTCTTGGACCAATATTTTTCACATTGTACATGCTTCCTTAAGGTGATATTATTAGACAGTGATACTCAGCAGCTGACACACTGCTGATATTAGCAGTCTGGATGGTGACCATGGTAACCACCTTTCTGTACTTTGTCCTAACTGATGGAGAGCTCACCTGAGGCAGAGGCATGGTGTCGAAGTTGCGGCGAGGAGGACATGCAGAGCTAACAGGGCTGCTTCTTCCTGTGTGGCCTATGGTGTGAGCTCGCTCTTCCAGACCAATTTTTTTAGCCTGGAGGACAAAAGAAAGCAACACTTTATGCTGCTGTTACTGACAACAAAGTGTGTCCTCTGCTTCCTCATACTGAGGCTTGAACTCTGCAGTTTTAACTGTAAATATTAAAGGCCAAAAGCTTTTCTGGTGACTTTATCTACAAAGTATTTGGTATTTATATGATCAGGACTTATCAGGAGTCAGCATAAAATAATATAAACACAGTGACGTGTACCATCTGGCTGTGAGTCTGGTCTGAAGCTCTACGGGGCGATGCAGCGATGGATGCAGCCGAGTTAGACTGTTCAGGCAAACTTCCCCTCTTCACCTGCAGGAAGGAAGCATACAGGATGCAGATAACGTCGATGTGCATCACGAACAAGGCAGCTCTCGACTATTTATATGTTCAAAAATCAAACAGGTTTTCATGTTAGGCTTGCGGGTTTTAAAGTACAGAACAGGAAAGAAAGAACTTTAAATTAATTCATATAACTGAATTAAACCTGCTGAGAAAAGCACTAGATTAGGGGTGTGCAGCTCCGGTCCTCAAGGGCCACAATCCTGCAGGTTTTTGATATGTCCCTGCTCCAAAACCACCTGACTCAATTGATGAGTCATTGTGCAGAATTTAATAGGCTGTTGGATATATTTCATTTAAGTCTGGTCTTTTGAAGCAGGAAACATTGGAAAATCAGCAGGTCAGCGGCACTCGAGGACCAACTTTGGGCACCCCTCCACTAGATAGTAAATCAACACAATTAAAAGGATTTGCAGTTTTCATTTCAGCCCCTAAAAATAGACTAAAACTGACAAAATTAGGCTTGAATGCAAACTTTAACATAATGTTAGGATGTAACAAGCAAACTGTATTTACATTAAACATTCTTGTAATATAAAAGAAGGAAAATCTTGCTCTGTGCTCATATTATTCTACAACCATTTTACTCGTCTCTGTCTGCAGTATTTCTAGTTGTTTTGCATCCATTTGTGTGTCTAAGCTTATAAACTGTATGCTAAGCTCATTGTGTGTCTACTTGGGTGAGTTTCCCTCCAAATACCAAGACACACAATGTGTCATTTTTTTCTGGTGCATGTGCAGCAGAAGGGTGAATTTCCTACAATGCACGGCTGAGAGAAAACAAACAAGTCGAATCAACCGAAGCAGAAAGAGGTGCAGCGAGGAAAGGAGGTGGAAGTTACTGGAACCGATGGTGTGAAAATCCTGCACATTACTGTGCATGAAAGATTCTCAAAAACACATTTCTGTTGTTCCTGCTCGAGTTAATCTGACAAAACTCAGCCCAGACATGAAAACGTGTCTTTTACAAGTTAGTTTAAACTATGAGATTAGTATCATGGGAGCAAAAAATAGAAAAAAAAAGAGAAAAACACAAAACAAGAAACCATCAGACATTTTACACGAGAAAAATCTAAAGTCAGAGATAATGCGTCAGAATTGAGGTTTAAAAGTTTAGAATTATGAGAAATGTTCATGTGGTCAAGAAAAAAAATTCAGGGGAAAAAAGACTCAAAATTATGAGGAAACCCCAAGATTAAAGAAGCAGAACACATGATTACGAGAAAAACCACACGACTGCTTAGTAGTTTTATCTGGGCAATTCTTTGATGAATTGATTTACATGAACACAGTTATTATAAACTGGACTAATGTGGATTTAAGTGGACTTAAATTGGACGACAATAAATTGTATTGAATTGCACTATCTGTAAAGTACCTTTAGTTCAATTCAATTCAGTTCAATTTTATTTATTTGATTCAACTTTATTTTAGGCAATTTTGTTAAATTGAGATGTTTTTGTTATAAGTTATATAATAATAATAATAATAATAATAATAATAATAATTAATTTTTTAAGTTTAATCACCCATTAACTAAATTAGCTCCTGTTTTGCCAAAGTTGGTATTTCTTATGTGCTAAATGTAATCTGATATCATCTTTAAAACAAACACAAGTCCAAACTTTAAGATAACTAATAACTTAAACTTTAAGATAAGTTTAAGCAAAATGAATACCAAAGATTCAGAGCCAGGATTCTTGTTACTGCCGAGCAGGTTTGCACATACAAGTCATTCTATATGATGTTTTGACGCCGAACCAAAGAAAAGCAGAGAACTAGTAAAGAGATTTTTTTTATACTGTGATGCTGCTGTTTCATCAACAAACCTACAACTCTGTCTGATCTGATGTGTTTTCTCTCAGAAACAGATGGTACTCCTCCCCCACGCCTTCCTTTCATCACTTCGATGCTTCCTCATCGAAGCGTATCGTCTTGCTTTCACTTCCTGCCCTCCCCTCCCCGTGCATACGATCAATCGAGTGAACATCGTTGGCGACTCCCCCTCTCATCGCTGTTTGTTTCTGATCATTTTGGTGATCTGGGAGATCCTCCCACGGCTGATTTTAAGCACTTTAAACCTGTCTATACACGGTCGATTACAGCTGTAATCATTCTGTAAAACATCTGAAATAGAAAAAAATTATTTGTTTCTTTGTAAAAATCTGAGGACTTATTTATGTTTAACAGTTTAAAATTTCCAGAATATGTTTTACACAACTCCAGGTGCTCCAAACATGAGCTGGTACCTGCATTTTAACATTTTATGGACACAAAGGTCTCTATACTTAACCACTCTTTTTAGTGAATATCAAACTTTTTTAGGTTTCTTTCTTTCTTTCTTTCTTTTTTCTTTCTTTCATAAAACAAGATTAAACAAAGACGTAATCTTCCACCTGGCTCAGGCAGCGGCCCCTGCTTTCCGAGCTGCCGTCGTTGAGGAAGATCTGTCTGGTTTTGGAGATGGAGGTGGTCTTGTAGAACTCCACCAGCTTGTTCAGGGAGACAAACTTCTCGGACCACAGGAAGTACTGGCTTTTGTTGTCCCGCATCACTTTGAAGTGCTGGACGTCAGTTTCGTGTCTGAGGAAGATCAAATGTCAGATGAATATGCAATAACTAAAAATTGCATTGAAATAACATATATATATATACATACACAGCCAGTCTGTGTGCAAGTTTCCACTCTGAAGCTTCTACATGCAGGAGCTTCGCAGAGCTCCATGATTTTGATCAGACTAACATGCATACAGGCATTTTGTAAATCCAGTTTTTGTTGGACAGAAACGGTGATTCCTTTGTTGCTCTACTATCATGTAAAATTTTACTTTATTCTTCTTAAAAAGCTTTAAGGCTGTCCAAATGATTCATTTATACCCAAGAGGAAGCTTGTTCCCAACTTATTTAAACCTGATGTTGCACACTTGAGCCACAACTTCTCCACTTATTTATTTATTTATTGTTTTAATAATGGTTTATTACTTATTTTAGGGATAATACAGCCAAACTAAAAATATTCTAAATGTCTTTTGCAACATTTGGAGAGATGTTTTGTAGTTTTTTTTTTAACCTTTGTTAGAAAGCTTATTTTCACACACACAAAAAAAAAATGAAAATAAAAACGCGTTAAAAATATTTTCTATTATATTTTTTACTTTTTGTGACAGGTTTCAAAAATACTGATTTTAGAACTTTTGAAAAACTTACGTTTTTTTTTTTATATATTTACAGGGATTTTCCAATATTGTGCTATTTTTCCAACATTTACCTAAACTATCTAAAAATGTGTTTGTAGACATTTTTATACATATTCTTAAATATTGCTAAATATATTTATTGATATATCATTAAAATGACCTGTTGAATTTCAGTGAGGTATTGTCCAGGGTAATTACTCATTATAATTAGACCATCAAACATAAAACAAATGAAGTATTGTCTCGTTCGTCTGAAGCAAATTATTCTTTTACACTGGATGCTGCAAAACTATTTTGAGACAAAAATGTCACTCTCAAAGTTAAGCTTTAATTCTACTTATCATTTTACTTCATGTATTTATAGCTCAGCTTTTTTCTGCCTACTTTAGTTTTGTTTATCCGCTTATTTCTCCTTTATTAATTCCATTGTCTGTGGAGACTCAGTATAAGGATTTCTGTCAGTCTGGCTCGTCTGTGCACAAACAGCAAACAAATGATGACAGAGACGCAGCTGATTTGAGGCCATCTGGACAGTAATCCAGTCTGTGCTGGTATGAAAGCAGTTTCATACCCATCAGTGGATGCGTGGTTATCCTTAAGACTCCTCACATTGGGGAAAAAACGAAAAAACTCTTTAAAGACTCCTTTGCTTTTATCCCAGACCTTCATTTGTTTCCTCAGCTGGATTGTCCTCTGCTGGTCAACATACAAAACTACATCATCACAGTTAACTGGAGCTAAAACCAGTTGTTGCGGTGAATCATAATGGACGTCAGAGATAACCTGATCATTGTGTGAACATTGCGTAATCACTGATACTGATGATACGCCATCATCAGTATCAGTGGATACTGATACACTGATTCTGATGATCATACAGATGACGATGATGATGACTGAATTTTTTCATTCACTCTGAATGAAAACAAAGAAAATTAATCAATTATGAATGCAGTTTTATGCCCTTACATGTAAGAAACCAAGCAATTCTGACCCTAAAAACCACAAAAACATGCAAAGAAGGTTTGGTGAAAGACTGGACTGTAAATATTAGGGAAGAGACATTTTTCACAAATGTTACTGTGTATAGAACCAAAATCATGAAGGTATGATGATTTAAGCTATCAGTGTTTGTCATTTTACAGCCCCTGAGACATATTGAAGAGTTTTTTGAGAGTGAACTAAGCTGGTGGTCTCGCAGATTGCCGCCATGTTAAAGTAAACTGGCTGAAAAGTCTGTTTTGCTGTTTACACTGCAGCTGCCTCTGGTTGCAAATACAAGCCGTGCAGAGTTTGCAGCTCATGGAAGAAGCTAAAAGAGTGAGAAGATGAGTCAGAGTAGGGCTTTTTGTTTTATTTTTGATGCAATACTCTGTAAACTGATGGGCGTGAAGGGGAAATATAATACTGACAGTTACATCAGACCACTAACTTAACAGACTTTAGTCACACTTTTGACTTAAAAACAACCAAATCAACAGCCTGATAAGAAATACACTGTAAAAGATTAATCAAACATGTTTCTGATCAGTGTAATAATTGTTCATTAACATTCATAACGGCTGGGATAGGCTCCACGGCCCTGAACTGGACTAAGCTGGATGGAAAATACATGAATAAATGCAACTTTGTTTTTCAGCTATTTCTATTTTGTTTCAAGCGTTTTTGTATTTTCAGGATTGACATGATAAATTCCTACCGCTAAGAGCTTAACTCGGCCATGACTTGAAGGAACTCAGTTATTAATTAGCAGAGAACAAATAAAGCTTCACACGACATCAGCTTACCCTGCTGACTCAGTGTCCTCACTGTAACATTACCTGTACAAATAATGCCTAATTACTCATTAACAGAAACTAAACTTCTTCCTGTTTGACTCATTACTTAAATTGGATGTGAAACCTAATTTGGGGGAACTTTGAATTTGGGTTTTAAGGAAATGTGGCCTTATTAAAAGATTTGTGTCATGTCATCTTCAAACAGTGAGCAGAGATGACCTTTTGGATTAAACTTGCCATAAATATGTTTTTACTGTGCAGTGACACATGAATCTGCTCCAGTATGTGTCTAACTAATGAGCTTGTAAACGAACCACAGAAAACTAAACTACATCCTGGACCTGGTCCACCTCATTTTCACCATCCCAAATTTACTTTGAATATATTTCAGATCCACATGCCAAAAGTGCTTCCTTATCAGATTTAATTAGCGATCGTGATGTCTCATATTAGTCTGAAGGTCTCAAAACACCATAGCAGATAAATAAACCCCTTTGTCTGCTCCTTTTTTTAAAATCAATAAACCATGTTGCCATGGTTACCCTGTGACTAAGATGGACTTATTTTGAATAGCTAACCTGCTGTAATACAAAACAGAATAATTGTCATTTATGTTTAACTAACCATGAACTGTGTTTTAAAGAATCCTCGATCCACATGTGCAAAATGCAGTGGTTCTGGATCTGGATCTGGTCTACTGTGGTCCAAGACTGTACAACCTCCATCTGATTGATCACTGATCATGTGCAGAAATGCCAAAATGATTTTTTTAGGGGGTCTCATAACTCTCAGAAACAGATGTCTCATTGTTGTTTTTCTCTACTGATTACTACTGTACAACTGTGCATTCAAAGACAAATTGGGAAATGGAACTTCCAGATGGTAAAAAATTACAAAATATAAATGAAAAGGCATAAAACATTGATTGCATATTTTTTATGTTGACTTTGTAACAAAACAGTGCTTTGAGATCACCTTTCAGTTTGCAGACAGACTTTTTAAAGAGGACACAATATAAATTACACACACACACACACACACACACACACACACACACACACACACACACACACACACACACACACACACACACATATATATATATATATATATATATATACATATATATATATATATATGCAGGTGTCATCTGCATGTCATTCAGCTCTGCAGAGGCCTGGTAACGAGCCAGTCATTTGATTCAGGTGTGTTGGTGAAGGGTTGCATCTAAAAGTTGCAGGATGGTAGATCTCGAGGACCATAGTTGGCCACCCATGAATTAAAGCAATAAAAAACACAACCCTTGTGTTTTGTTTAAGGCCCTTCCGATGATGCTGCATTCACTGTACCTCAGAAATGAGATTTATAAACTCTTGTTAGTATTTTTTGCTTCCTTTCAAACAACAACAATACGGTTTCAGCTGTGCTTAGACTTTAAGTAAATGGCAGTCATCATCTGTAGTTAAACTTAGAGGAGATAACAGAGAGAGGAACATGTGGAGTGACATTATTTTACACATCAAACCAAAACAGTGTCAAACTTTCAGATTTCAGGGGCTGAAAATGAAACACCAGAGAAGGATTTTGATTTGTTTAAGTTTTTGGGTTGATATGGCTTTAGACATCTAAATATATACAGTATACGCTCAAATACAACAAAGCACCCCCCCCCCCCCCCCAAAAGGTGGCTTTGCATGTTAATCTATCATATACAGTCAAAGGATTCAAACAGTTCTTTGCCTTTAAGCGTTCTTATATTCATAAAAAGAGTTTAAAAATGAGAAGTGTTGGCTCATATTTATAATTGCAGCTCCTACAATGTGTATTGTGGGGTTTTATTTATTTTCCTTTTTCTAACTCAGCAGGAATTCAGTTATTCCATTGCTCCAAACATTTCAAATGTAGATTTTTTATATATATATATATATATATATATATATATATTAAGCTATTAAGCAGAACTAGAACTAGGGAGCCACTCCGGCAGCCTCCTCACAATGGATGAGGGCATTTTAAGCAACCAGAGATGCTCCTCTTCCCTTCATGTGCCTCACGTTGCCATGATGTTCTGTAAAGAGCTGCAGAATATAAAACCACTGTCGTTCTCACTTGACATAAATATAGTAACAAATCTCCATTAATCTTAGCACCACTGCACACCAGCTTGTTGCATGCTAAAGCTTGCATGTAGCTCAGAGTTCACGACATTGTTCCACCTACTTGACAGAGATGGAGAAGTCTCCAGGGGAGCTTTGGCATCCTCGGATCACAAAGTATCCCACGTCTTTGTGCCTCAGGATATCCTCTGCATTGCTGCGACTAGCGTTCTCCTGAAACCACCTGAAGAAAGAAGCTTTCTTATGATCTACTGTAAACCACACAAGCTGTTTGACAGTGTTAGATGCAAAACCTCAAATAAAGTCTTCCTGTTTCTCACGCTAGCTAACATTTGCAAACATGATTTAGGTGTGCCCCCCCCCCCCCCCCCCCCCCCCCCCCCCCCCCCCCCCCCCCCCCCCCCCCCCCCCCCCTTTTACAACATCTTATCACTAAAACTGTGTTTTATCCAAACTTAAAATGAGTTTAAATGGTATGCATCAGTAGCATCATAAGCCTCTATGCTTTCACTGAGCTTTAGTGCAGCTGTTTCTTACTCTGGTGTTTGCATTTCAATGTAGTTTTTAGGTACGAATCCTTCCCGTCCATCCATCTCAGCCTTACACCAATCATCCTCGAGGCTTAATATCTGTCCAAAAACAGAAACACAGAGAGAAGAGGTGTCACATAGTCATAAATGAGCACAGAGGATGATTTCATGATTTAATCCTGCACTAACCTTTAGTATATCGCCTTTTCTGAAGCTGAGCTCATCGTCTCCTGTTGCAGCAAACTCGTACTTTCCTCTGGCTTCCATTAGGAAGAGTGGAGGTTACAGAGTGGTTTAGAAAAGGAGTAAGGTGATCAGATGAGTGTCAACGACAGGGACCTCTCTGCAGGAAGGAAGAGAAATAAAATGCATTTTACATAAAGTTAGAAGCAGCTTGTCATTTCCATCTGATGATCATTTTAGACTGAAACCTATCAACTGGCTTCATCTTTAAGTCCACAGATAAAAGGTCCAGACTTAAATTGTGAGGCTAACATTTTTCTAAAAGTCTACCCTGAGAGAGAGAGAGAGAAAAGAAAAGATTTTTGAAGCTTTATTTTCAACATAAAGTCTATGATGTGATGTAATAAGTGAGTAACAAAAAGAAACTTGTTCATTCCTGTTATTTATTATAGTGTATTTCCTGCAGATTAATGCATTTCAGATTATTCTAAAGTCTCATTCTCAATCTAAAAGCCTAATCTCCTCTTATTTTGTCCACAATAAAACACTATTTAGCATTTAAAATGTTGATCAGAAAAATAACTTCTTTCAGATTTTTGTGGACTAAGAAATAACCTGGATAAACAAGAAATTAATAGATAACTAACCCAACAAACTCAACAAAATTCAACAAAAACAGGCTAGAGTCTGCCTAGTCCAGGAGTCTGCAACGTTTTCTAATAAAAGAGCCATTGTTCCACCTTCCCCACTAAGTAAACATAGTTTACAGCCACAAAACCTGTTTCACTCTTAAGAATAACTTAACTCTTCATATTTGATTGCTTTTTATGTGTCATGAAAAGTTAATGAAAAAAGTTAGTTACTAAACTTGTTAGTTACTTTATTCAAAAAGTAACTCAGTTATTTTGTTGATTACATACTTCAAAAAGTAATTCATTACTGTTAAAAGTAACTTTTTAGTTACTTTTGTAAAAGAACATTCTTAAAAATCCTCTTCTTAATATCCTTATATCTTAAGACTTGTACGAAATATAAAACAAACACTAAGTAATTTTTCAACACTAATTTGTTTAAGTCAAGCCAGCAGATTATTTGAAATAAATAAATAAATAGAAATTGAAAGTAATGTGACAGCTGTTTAAAAATCAAATCTATGCTACATGTTGAGCCCTACATGCACCATCTTTTTACTACTCTTTATTATATATTTTTTATTTATATATTAATATATTTGCATGGACATTGTCACTGTTTCTTTGTCAAGTGAAGTTGTGTGTTTGTGTGGGTATGGGTGTGCTGGTTTCGGATGCTTGTCGTAACCAAGGAAACAGGGTTGTTAACAAAGTTTCTGAAAAAAGGACTGTTGCGTTCATGTTTCCCATTCCACATCCAGGGGTTGAAAAGAATCAGGAGGGCTTCACAAAGGGAGCAGAGGAAGCCAAAGTAAGCAGCTACACTTAAGAAAAATCCAAAAACCCACGACTGATGATATTTACACACAACTTAACAGAAAACAGCCCATGTTAGGTGAGGCAGTGTCACATAAACAGGAAGAAGCTCACACCTGCTGGCCAAAATGTATTAATTTTGCTAGTAACGAAATAACGCACCATAGAGTAACGGTAACTAACTTACTTTATTTAAAGAGTAATGCATTAGAGTATTAGTCACTGACAAAAGTAATGGCGTTACAGTAGTCACGACAATAGAAAACGCCAAACCTGTGCACCTTCAGAGTTCACATACTGAAGACAGCAACAGCATCTGCTCAATATCTTCAACATTGCTCAACTCATAAATAAATTATTGAGTCTGCTGAAGGTGAATCCGTTTGCTGAATCTAGATTCTTGTCATCATCTTAATGGTCCAGTCCTTGATGGTCTTTTGTAGAGAAAAATGTCTCTAAAGTCCAAGAATAGATGCTCCAATATTATAATGATTGATCCTTTAGTATATTCTCCATTTTTAAACGGCCTCACTATCTCCTGAGTTGCAACAAAACCTGGACATGATCTGCTTCTTTAAAGCATGTCTGCGTTATTCAGCTTCTCACAGAAGTTCTGAAATGTTTTCTTTTTTCTTTAAATCGTCTTCATCTTGGTACTCTTTAGCAAATGTTTTTGCTCATTTCTTAGCACAAATTAAACATATGGTTGGTATCGTTGTCAAGGAATGCATATGAATCTGTCCACGTATCTGAGGAGCTACATGTGGGTCAAGAGTTGCAAGGTGCAGACAAGCTGCCTTAGTCTGTGACAACCCTGGAGAGGACATGCACACAATTCAAAACCCACAAACTATTAACCCCTTAAAACTTGAGGTCCCCTATTTGTGGACTTTGTGAGCTAATGGCACTAAACTCTACCAAACTGTGTCAAAGTGGGCATTTTGGAAATTATTCCAGAATTTTTTTCTTTTCTTTTATTGTTTTTAAAGGAAGCCTGAATCTTCTTTTATTTGTGCTATGTGCCATCTTCATTCACTCCTCATCTGTAAGATACAAATATTTAACATGTTCATAAGACATTGTGGTTGCAGAGACATGTTAATTTTATTATGGGCACAGGATCCAATATATTATAGAACAAGATGGCCTGTTATTATATTCTGCTATCTTTTAGGTCTTTATGCTTGATAAGAGATGATAAATTCAGGGGCTTAATGTGCATGTTTTGAAATGAACACATTATGTGAACATTAGGCAATGTGCAGTATGTGTGATGCATGGCCATGATTTAATTATCTTGTTTGTTTACTGTCTTTCATGTCTTATAGTGGATCTGAATTAATGATAATTCACAGCAAGAACTAACAGGAACAAGAATTAGTGGCTACATTTTATAATCATCATCATCATCACTTTATATATATATATATGTAAAGCACTTAAACACAAACCAAAGCTGAAAAAGTAAAATAACATGGAGGATATGGTTAATTTATGAAACAAACTTTCAGCTATTTACAAATTTTAGAACTTGAGACTTAACATACTGAACATTTAGAACATCCATCTATGATCTATACCCACTTTTCCCAATGCAGGGTTGCTGGAGGGGCTGGAGCATATTCTAGTAGCTACTAGGTGAGAGGCAGGGTACACCCTGGACAGGTCTCCAGTCCACCACAGGACCAACACAGAGAGACAAGCAACCATTTTAGAGAGACCAATTAACCTGATTTGTGGGTCTTTGGATGGTAGGAGAAAGCCAGAGTATCCATGCATGCATAGGGAGAACAGGTGAACTTCACAAAGAAGAGCCCCAAAACCAGGATCCTTTTCTCTATTAAGCAACTGAGCTAACCACCACATCACCACAAAGCAATAAAATAGATAATAAAGATCTCTGTGATTCATTTTAGTCTGATTATTTCTGGACAGAGAAGTCTTTCATGATTTGGTGTTGATATAAAACTCTCTCTTTTCACCAAAATCTATCAGTCTTTCAGAATTTCCTGCTTTTAAGAAGCAAAACAATGGCAGGGAACATAATAAATCTGTCTGTGCTCTTCCAGGAAACTATTAAAATCTCAGATCCACGCAATGGGCCATCATGTGACGCAGTATGAATGAGAGATAACAGAGTCAACAAGCCAACGGTAAAAGGAACTGGAAAAATTCATTTGTAATGTTTTTCTGAATTGGGAAGAGATGCTAAATACTTCTCCATTCACAGCCATTTGCTGCACAAAAAGCACAGGAAGGAGGTCACGCTATCATTACAGAAAATTTAATTCTCCAATAAAAGCTCTGCTGCAGTTATCAAAGGGGGATCTGAAGGATCTGAATCCCATGACAGCAGTTGCTGTATCATGGGCGTTTCATTTTCCCACAAAGCTTTGCTCATATTGTGGTGATAGCATGGAGGATGTGGTTAATTTATAGTGAGAAACATAAAAAAGAGAAAGGGCTTTGCTGCATTCATGCAGCTGTGGAGCACTTTGCAAACTTGCAGCTTTCTTCTTTGAGCTGTAACCTGAGAATGCTCATCACCCAACAACATAAAAAAAAGTTAAATAGCTAGAGTTAACTAAGTCTTTATTACTAGCTTCAATAAAGGAAAGCTGGGCCAAACCCTAGGCCATGTTTGGAATCAAATTTCATACAAATGACGGGCAGAGCATCGATGAGGCACACACTAAAGGTGCGTCTCAAAAAATTTGAATATCATGAAAAAGTCAATATTTTTGTCACTCATTTCAGAAAGTGAAACCCATAAATAATTTAGATTCATGACACAGAGTGAAATATTTTGAGCATTATTATTATTTTTTTTTATTATTTTGATGATTATGACCCAAAATTCAATCTCACAAAATTAAAATATTACATAAGATCAATTCAAAAAGGATATTTTAAACAGAAATGTCAGACTTCTGAAAATTTTGTTCATTCCTATGCACTCAATACTTGGTTACACCTTTCTGTTTGTATGGATAAAAATTTCTCCCGCAATTTCTTGTATGGATTTAGCCTTTTAAGGCTGCAGTCATCAACTTTCTACGAATATGCTTAAATATAGCACTTTGAACAACCAGCTTCTTTAGCAATTAACTTTTTGTGGCTGGACATCTGTGAACTCTCATGATTGTGTAGTTTACTGACCTAGACTGAGAGACCATTTAAAGGCTCTGCAGGTGTTTTGATGTAATTAGCTGATTAGTGTGTGACACCACAACTTTCCAAAATTAAACATTTCACAACATTCACATTTTCTGAGACACTGAATTTTGTTTTTCACTATAAGCCATAGTCATCACAATTAAAAAAGGGACTTTAATATTTTACTCCATCTCATGAATCTATAAAATACATAATTTTCACTTTTTAAAATGAGTGACAACAAATATTGACCTTATTCATGATATTTTAATTCTTTTTAGATGTACCTGTATTTTCTGTTGATATTAATGTGAATGGAGTGAAAGAAAACCTCCAAAGAAGTAAAGATCATAGGCTGTAGCAAAGGTTAACATTTAAACATGACAAGGAACTGAAACACAACACAAAACTTTGTTTAAGTCCTAGAGACCACCCAAAGTCTGGACCTGAGCCAACCAGAGTTTCTCCAGAGAGATGCAATCAACGGATGTTCCTCTAACAAGAAGAAAGAAACCAAAATGTGCAAAAGCATATGTGATCATCACAAAAGCATGTTTTTCCTTTAAATTTTCTCTTAATAGGTCGAAACTGCTCTTTAACGGATAAAATGTTCAAGATGACCTGCATGTTTCTTAAAGAATATTTCATAATTATACACTGCCTGACCAAAAAAAAAAAAGTCTCCTGCTCCCTGAACCACTCTCACAATCTGAGCCTCGTGAATTCGGCATTGTCATCTTGAAATATGGCCGTGCCATCAGGAAAGATGGAGTTACCTGCTCATTCAATATATTTAGGTGTCAGCTGATCTCAATCTTTGGACACATAAAGTTGCTGAACCTAGACCTGACAAACTGCAGCAACCCCAGATCATAGACTTCCCCCACAGGCTTGTACAGTACTGATGTTCTTGAGTTCATATTTTATACTGACCTGGCAATAAAGATATTAATGCAGTGTACAATCATGATTTTCCTTTAAGGGCCAAGAAGTATTAATATTGACATTGGTACCGGTATTGATGAAAAAGGTATGATAAACCAATGGTATTGTATTAACGGGAAAAATGTTAGTATTGCCTGTCCCTAGGCTACTCTTCAACAACTTTCTAACGTTAGCTAAAACTAGCTAACTTATGCTAGCCTAGCCGTTAATGCTAAAATGAATAGGCTAGCAAATATTAAGTCAGCTCAAAGCACATCCCAAATTAGAATCATTCCAGTTCAGTCAAAATCAACTTAACCCAATAAAATCCAAGTCCAATTCTTTATAATGGTATTTATGTCTTTTACATTCATAGAAAGGTTGCCTAGCTAAGAAGCTAACAGATTGCATTAAAACTTCTTTCTGATTCAGGCCCCCATTTCTGAGTGTGCATGAGATGGTAGGCAACAGACTTTCAGCAGAATCACACTCAGGTAAAAACTTCCACCTGCCTTTACAGGTTAGGAATATTACTTTTATTGTTCCCAGATGTACCCATAAGTTATTGTAAATATCTCATATAACTGAGAAAATGTCTAAGAGAAGTCATTTGAAGAAACAGCCCTTAAAACAATTACCATAACCCATCATGTTACCACAAGATGCATTATAGGACTTGACAATCCCTGATGTGTTTTGTTTTGGGCTGGTCATGCAACTCCACTGTCAGAATGCCAGACTGAAAAGCGTGTGACAGCAGGACCCACAACAACTCAAAGAAGATAAATTACCTTAAGAAGTCACAATTTGCTTATGCAATGACACAATATGGTGATCATAATCACAACATTGTAGACACTGACTAAAAGCAACATGTGCATTTTAAAACTGGTAACAAACAAGAGATTTTAAAGAGATTTTTTTTCTCTCTCTCTTGCATGCTTTTTTTTTTTTTTTTTTACTGCTAACCAGTTCCTCTAAGCAAGGGGAATTTTCTTTTCCAATGTTCTGAGATAAACTTCCTCCCAATTATGCAACCTCCTAAATATAAAGTGACCTCTGCCAAATGCATATAGCTCATTTCTGACTTACATGTATACTTCTTTTCATATATAATCATTTTATTGACATTTCCTTCTTTTTACTGTCAATAGTATTGATATTGATTGACCAATGCATTGAGTGGAGCAGCAGATTTAATTTAATTGTATATTCAGTTAATTCAAGTATACGTTTAATTGTATGCTGTGACAAAAAAAAAAGTTAAAATTTTTTTTTAACTTTTTTTAATACATGCATATATGCATATATATATATATATATATATATATATATATATATATATATATATATATATGACAGATAAAAATATTTATTGAAAGAAAGTAAATAAAAAAATTCACTGAATTCATTTCTTAAATATATATCATAATTATTACATAATCACCTGATTCCAATTATTTGAACTGATCATGTTGCATAATTGTTCAAATTTCCTTCAAATGCTCGTATAAAATCATAAGAATGACACAAACAAAACCGTTTTATCACGATTTTAAAGTTCATGTCAACTGTTTGAGGTTCCTCTTACAAAGCCATCACCTTCTTCTTCTGTGGTTAAAGGCAACTGAACGTATAGTCATGACAGAGGGGGCTTTTTTAAGTTCAAGTGACCCCTATTTCTAAATGTTCCCTGTCATGCTTGATGTTTTGGATTCAGCTAAAACAGTGGTTCCCAACCTATTTTCCCTAAAGGGCTCCCTGCATCAAACTATCAAAAAGCTGTGGACGCCTGCCCGCTTTGTGTTGAAACCATACTTGGTTTTATGTTTTTATTAGCGGCTTCTTAACATAAATGATGCATTCTGGCTGATTCCTTTACTGTGAGAAAAAAATAGATAAAAAAAAAAACTTAAGCAATTACAACTCAACTCAACTATGTGTGGACATAATTTAAATCACACTGGCTCTGAACAGTCAAAGCCTCGGGGAGTCCCTGTGCTCTTTGGGGGACCCTGTTGGGGGTCCAAGATCAGGTGGAGGATGACATAGACTCACACACTACTTGGAATCCAAATAAAAAGAAGGAGCCCAAAAGCAATGAGGAGCTTTGCAGATTTGAAATGTTGCAGATACATTGAAGAGACATCATGTGAGAACATAAACATCCACAGCGTTCCCGTCCATACTTCCTTTTTGTCTTCTTCTAGTCAGTTTAAAGTCTCGGGAAGTTCATAAAGTGTGTTGTTTTATGAATGTTAGCTTCTGGAGTATTTAGTCCTCCAGAAAAAGAGCTGCTACTTCACACTAATCTCTGCTGACTGCATGTTGCTTTTTACTTTCTCACAGATAATGTGGACATGTTTCATGTTTTATTGCAGAAGTGAATCTAGTTTAATTTTAGTTCATTACACTTTGAGGACTTTTTCTTTTGGTTCTTCATATCTGATTTATAACCCTTCCATTTACCGTAAAAGAACATTATAAAGATCTTAAGCGTGCTCCCATTTAATATAAAGCAAAGTTCAGACATTTACACTGTTAATGTTCTCCAAGCTGATGCACTTTTTTTATTTGTTAGTAGTGCATTAGCACATTAGTGAGTCCATTCTGGATCTCACTGATACCAAACCGTACCATTTTATTTCTAAAGCACTTTAAAAACAACATAACAACTGACCAAAGTGCTGTAGAATAAAGAAAAAAGAAAAAAAAGCATAAAAATCGCACATATAAAGAACAAAGATAATGGATGGAATGGTCTCGATAGAAGACCTGAATCTGTGATTTGGCTGTGGTTATAAATGGGGCAGCTTTATTTCTCTCTCGCGTCCTTTTCTCTTTGTGTTATGTTAAATAACAAACCTGCAGCTACAACAGCCTGTCTTGGTTTTTCAAACAAGTTCAAACCACAAATGTTGGTTTTAAGCTGGTCAGCGTCTCAGCAGAAGAACATAAACCAAGACAGCTTCCTGAGTTTGCAGCTTTAAACTCAAATGTCACTGTTTTGCTTAAGAGAACTTGATGTTAAGCTCAACAATTATTTAGTTTTTTTTCCATTAACAAGTTGTTTTTGGCTAAAAACGTCTAAATATCTTGGACAATTAAAGAATATTTTATATAATTATGTACATTTTCCATTTTCCATCTCTCTCTTTCTCTTTTTATGTATTTATAATGTCAAAAGCTGCCACTAAAACATATAATTTATTTATGACTGACAGTTTCTCCAGTGAATATTTGGCTTTTGTCTTGCTAGAAAATAATCCAACTCTCCTCTACTTCTCTCAACAAAAGTTTTAAGTAATATGGCGAGCATAAAACTTTGTATAAAACTATCCATCCATCCATTTTCTATACCGCTCAGTCCAGAGTCGCGGCTGAAGTCTATCCCAGTAATTATCAGACGGGATGCAGGGTACAAAACTAAGTTAAATTCCTCAGAACCACTGCTGTAGTTTCTATAACAGATTGTGCACTATAGCAGCTGTACAGTGCTGCATGCAGGTTTCATTTTTTTTTTTTTTTTATTTTACTATCTCATAGTGATGCACCTGCATCATTATCTGCCTCGTGTGCAGAGACACATGCAAATGCATGAGTTCAGACTGGAGCGTATTTCACACTTGATGGTCCTCAGCAGCTGTCAGAAAAATACTGACACCTTTTTATTTATTACAAGAGTTTAAAGATATTCAAGTTTTATTACAACCCTAAACATATTTTAGTCAATCGTTTATAAATTAGCTTTATTTAAAATCTATATTTTAATGCAAAACAGTGACTAAAACAAATTTATCTCCTAAATATGAGTATTTAGTCAACTTCTTTGTGATATTTAATTTGGAAGGTTGGTTGACCAAAATGTGGCATTCAAAGACACCATGTCTGGAGAAACTCAAGCCAAACAAATAATACAGTAGAACCATTACTTAAGGTTATAACTGCATACTGAACTGATCCTCAGTAGCAGCCCTGGACAAAAATATATCATTATAATAAACATAAATTAGCAACAAGTATGAATCAATGAGTCAAAGTTTCTCATGTTTGAGACCTGTTCCTTCAACTCTGTCAAAACCAGCCCCAGTGGCAAAAACATACCAAAATACTCAAACTCATGTGAGTAAAAGTACATGACGTTCCCTCTTACTGATATTAATGGATTATTTATATTGATGCATCTTAACTAGAAGAGCAACTTACTGTCTGGAAAGTTTTGCAACACAAACAGCTTTAGTTCTTTGGGAGGCTTTTCTGGAAATATTTAAATCTTTACTGAAAACAAATTGTGTATTTAAATCCACTTATCTGTAGTTTGCATTTAATAAGGCTCAATGCAGAACAATATACCCACTTTTAACATTTTGTTTCTCTTTAATGTGACCCTCTGAAACAAAAGAAAGCACACAAATTGAGAAGAGTCATCTAAAAGAAAAGCAGATCCCGGCTAATAAACTGACCAAGAGACAGTCTTAATGAAACATGGTGCCAAAAAGAAAGCACCAGATTAGAGAAACAATTTTATTCATTTTTTTATTTTTTTATTAATTTTTTTAATACTTTTCAGCCAAACATTCCAACATCGTCTTATTTTTCCTCAGTGTCATGTACCCATGAATTAAATCTCCTCTTACAACCCAGGAAAATCCATAAAACTGAACCCTAACTTAGAAATATGAAACCTTTCAGGAGCTCTAACATGTCATGAGGTTACAGAAGAAAATAAGGATCCTGATTGTGAGCTGTGCAGCAGATGATGGACCACCCAAGCCCTCACTTCCTCCTCCACAGGGTGCAGATTGCTTGCATGGATGCCCGCAGCTCAGGCACGAGAGATGAGCCGCTCTGCTGTCTCTATAATAAACTCTTAAAACCACTTCCCCAAAGTGAAGGGTGGGAAAGCATGCAGCCCAGGAGCAAACAAACCCTATTTAAATAGCAGTATTCAGTAGAATATTATTAAATAACATTCCCGATTAATTATTTGCAGCGTTTTTTAAAATAAAGTTGTTAGAGCCCTGATTGCGGTGCAACCTTAAAAAATCAGTAAGGATTTACTCAGAAAGCTCATAAACTTTGATGGTGCTTATAATGAGAGGAAAGGTTTCTGAAAGCACTTCATTAACCTAAAAATATCCTGATTATTGGCTATGAATAATAATAAGTGCTGCTTTTGTGTGTAGAGTTGAGATGGAGGACGGAGAAGTGAGAAACAGAGAGAAATAGAAAGAGGAAGAGAAGTTAACTGTTTAAACAAGTTATTCTGACCTGGAGATTTTGTTCTACTGAACTTTTTTTATTTACTTATATTTCCTGATATGATCATTATCCAGCTCACCTTTTCTCCTCTGTGGCTTTCAGTCGCTCTTGGATGAAGTTTATTCTAAGCCTCGCAGCTTCTCCCTCCGCAATGTGAGCGCAGCGGCATACCTGACAGCGCATAAATGTCCGCAACTCAAATCAGAGTCTAGGTTTGAAGTGGAAGAAGGCGTCCTGAGGAAGCGGCGAAAGGCAGAAGTCGACTGAAGACAGAAGATGATGAAAATGTTCCCAGTGTCTGCGGTAAGATGCTGCCGCTACTCGAACTGAACCGGCTATCTCCAAAATGAAGCATTTAACTTCCGTCTGTGCGCTTAACGCCAGAAAGCTGCTGATTGGCAGCTCTGCACAGCGCCCCCTACTGTTGGAACAACAGCATAGGGTTTTGATACTGTTATTATTATGTATTCAACAAAAATTAAACCAAAGAAACAGAGTGTGAAAAATTAAATACATTCTTTGATTCAACAGCTTGAAGAAGCACATTTGGCAGCAATAACTATACCAGTTTGTCCAGTTCTTTCCACAACATCCTCCTGGCATGGCTCCTTCAACTCCACCATAGTCATGTGATCTTATTCTCCCCCATCTGCCATCTCCTGTCCATCAGAGTCCTCTTCTTCCCCAACAACCAGGGGCGGGTCTAGAAAATTTTAGATGAGGGGGCCAGGCAGGCTGGGAAAAGGGTGGCACGTGAAAATGACACTTTTTTTTTATTTTATTTTATTTTTTTTTATTATTATTAATGAACTAATACCAACAAATTATTTAGTGTGTTAACAGTTATTTAAAGTCCCTCTTCCACCCTTGTGCATTTGGTGGAAACTCAAACCTGATGTACTGCTCTCACTTCAAGGAATTAATATGAAAAGTGTAATGCCCCAAATCCTTTTTCTCTTACTGCTTATATTTCTACTTGGCCTACAGGGATTTTATTTTATTTCATCTTATTTTTATTAGAAAACATAAATAAACAACAATGCAACAATACTAGAACATGGGTGATGAAATACAGACGGCAGACAAGCGATGGAGCATCAAAACAAGGGGAGACATGAGGAAATGTGTTAAGTTTTGATGTGTGTGTCATGTAAAGGTGGAACACATTGTTGTACTCATTTATATACTAATACCAATCTTATGATGAGGACCAGAGAAACATTACACCAGTTTTAGAATCGCTGCATTGGCTCCCCAACCATTTCATTGATTTTTAGTGGTTTATAAACGTCTCACTTGGGCCTTCTTATTTATATGACCTGCTTTTAGAATATGAACCCTTCTGAGGTCCTTTGGTACCGGCCTTTTAATTGTTCCCAAAGTCAGAACCAAAACCTCTGGTAAGGCCTCGTTCCAGTATTTCAGCCCTCGTCTGTGGAACGGCCTGCCAGAGAACCTCAGGACTGCAGAGACTGTTAATGTTTTTAAAAAGAGGCTCAAGACCTTATATTTGATTTCATTTTAGCCTATTTTTTATTTTATTTTATTTATTTTATCATTATTTTATGGATTTTTTAATTATTACTATTATATGCTTTTCTATTTATTTTAAATACCACCTATTTATGTGGCTTTCTGTTTTTTATTGTATTGTTTTATCAAGGTGTGTTGTTTTTATGAACTCCTTTATTTATATTTTATAACTGTTGATTTTATTTGGTCTGATTGTTTAACATTAATATGTTTCCCATGGGGATCATTCATGCCGTGGGGCTGTACCTGATTGATTTGCTGGGTTGTTGCCGCGGTGATTACCCTTGTCTGGGTGATTCAGAAACTGAATATTTGCACAAGTTAGAGATCATTATCATTCATGAAACATCAGTTCCTCCTTCAGTACTGAGAATCAGATCCTTCTTTTTGTCTGTTACAGCAGGAAAATACCTTAAATGGCTAGAAATAAACTTTTATATATATATATATATATATATATATATATATATATATATATATATATATATATATATATATTATCAGCAGCAATTGCTTTTCTAAGATCATTGCTGATGTCTTTCCTCCTCAGCATTAGCTCAACACACCTGAATGTTTCAGACTTGGAAACTAATTTCTTATTATTTATGAATAGATTTAGATGTTGTATAAAGAAAAGTACCATAAAACACCTGCATAATATTTTAGAGTAAATGTTTTATATAGTTTTCAGGAAATGTCAAGTAGGAGAAATTTTAATAATTTTATGAAACAACAACGATTATCAGCAACATGTCATGGAGCAAAGCAGGGATGTAGCCCATGAAAACTCTATAACCAGCAGGGTGGTTCACATTTACGCATGACAAAGCTCATTTCTGCCCTGACAAACGTTTACGTCATCATCATGGGTTACTGAGGGAAAAATACTTATATTTTGCATCTTTTTTACAGTTTCACTTTCTTAGTTTATTGTACTCAGAAATTCTGTTTAACTCTTAGTTTCTTCCTTTTTTGGATCTCCAATGAATATATTTGCTGTCAGTTACAGCTAACAGCAGTCTTACACAAGCCATGACAGATGTCTTTTTTTTAATCAAATTATCATTAGAATTCCCTTAAACAAATGTGCAATCCAATAAAATAAACAAACCTGAACATATTGCAACTCTGATCTGTTTGTTACTCATTTTTAGATCAGACACGATGCTGCTGCATCAGTTATGAAAATACAGCAAGTTTATACAAAACTTATACATAGAACATATCAATTTTCTTCACCTAAGATAAAGAAAGCCTGCATCCATCAACCCTTTAAAACCTGAGGTCCCCGCAGTAGGGAAACGTTTAGAACAAATGGTCCCAAACTGTGTCCAAGCGGCCATTTTGGAGATTTTTTTTTTTTTTTTTTTTACATGAAAATGAACAAGTTGCCACAGATGTTCACTGGCCTGAAAATTCAGGTTTTTTAATGTGATGAAAAATGTTAAAAGATGTAAAAGACACACAAAACAATAAAAACATAAAGAGAAATAGGTATAATAAAGAAAAAAAATAAGTGGATTTACTAAAACAGTTTCTACTTTTTCAGATGTTTTATTCTTGGTTAAACACAGTAAGCATGTGATCACATTATAGACGGAGGTTGGATCCAGCTGAGGGATGAAAAGGCAGACGGATTTATGAAAGGAAACAAAAAGGTGCTGCAATGATAAGATAAGAAATATTTAAACCAAACTGAAATAAAACTTCTGATGAGCTAAAAGACAGACAGAGTAAAGCTGGGAAGACATGGAGACAAACTGGGACAGCAGAGACAAGGATGTGATGATGAAGAAAAGAAATGGAGTATTTATGCAGAGGGTGGTAATGACGAAGGAGGAGGGAGCAAATCAAACTGAACACATGAAAGTTTTGATAAACAAGACTAAACCAGATTCTTAAAACTTGAGAATCATAGACCAACATGAGGAAATAACTAAACTAGAAAGAACTGAAGCAAAAACAAAAGTGATGATGCAGCATACGTAGCTTGATGAGCATGAGTCTCTTCATGCTTCCTGATAAGATCTATATACACACCGATCCCTCTGACCCTTTTAAGATGTGGGCGTTACTAAACCTCTGAAGGTCTGCTGTGGTTTCTGGTACCGACTGAAGCAACAGATCCTGTAAGTCTTGTGAGTTTTATTGCAAAGCCTCCATGGAGGGGATTTGTTAGTCGTGCATATCAATAGATTCTAAATCAGACTGATATCTGAAAAATATAAAGGCCAGCTCAACATCTTAAACTCACTTTTGAACTATTTTTTCAGTGTCATCCTGCTGAAAGAGGCTGTTGCCACCAGAGAATACAGTTACTATGTGCTTTAGTAGGTGGTGCATGAATGGCAGGACCGAAGTTTCTCAGTTTGTCTTCTTCCTACAAGGTATTTGGGTTTCATGACTTCACCAGGTCGGCATTGCACAGATCTGAAAGAGAAGTCCTCCAGTGGTGATCATGGGCTAGCATCAGCACCCTGACTGTTCTGCAGATCTGCAGTCGAGGTGTACTGTGTGTCCTGACATCTTTCTATCAGAAATAACATAGATTAACAGCTGTATGGAGCTGAGACGGGGACATTAGGTTTGTAACTTGTATCTCCATATCTGAAACTGTAACAAGTACAGGAATAAATGGACTTTTCGAGTGTGGGTTATTTCAGTTTTACATGTGAAAAACATTTGCCACACTCTTTCCACATCTACTCAAGAACCAATCAGATTTCTCAAATTCTTACGTAGAGAGCAACGTTGTGTGGAAAAGCACCTCTATGATGTCTGTCTGAGCCCACTGTGACGTCATAGCTCCCGAAAGGTTAGTCAGTTTATGAAAACTCAAAGGTTTCTTCCTGGAGATGGAAACATATCTCTGCTGTTAGCTTATTCTGCTAAAGGTTATTAATCTGCCCTAAACCAGCCGTGGGAGTTCAATGGTTGGCGTGGCCTTGCTCAGTTTTCTCTATGACTGGTAACAGACCTCTGCAGACTGGGAACATCCAATAACAGCTGCAGTTATGGAAATTCTTTAGTAGTTTCCTAATCTTGGTTCAAATGAATTAATTATTATTTATTTTATAAATCATTCAATTCAGTTCTTGTCAAAGTTAAAATCATTTGCAGTCTTTTTCTTTCTGTTTCTGTTCATTTGCTGGACAATATATCCAAAGATGATCAGTGTTTCTCCCTTCTGGAAATATATTTAGCATTTGAAAAACAAGAAAATGTCATTTATTTATTTTGACTTGCTCGTTCTTTTCCTGTTACACAGAAGATCTTTTCTGTTAAATGATCTTCTAGATTGTAAGATTTGAGGATATTTTTAGTGTTTTTGCTCATTTATGCTTCATATCTGCAGATAAGAACTGCATCACATAAGAAAAGGTTAGTCACCTCCATAAAGGCTGCAACATGACAGAAGCTCCTCAGTGCAAGAGTCTAGCTAGTCTGACAGATTGTAGATAATCAGAGTGAACGCACCCTGATCTGCACTCTGTGTGACAGCTCAGCCAGCTTGCAGGAAAGTGTGAAGATGTGTGTCTGCCCTGAATCTCTAAACCGCTTGCTGCGTGCAGCAGCTGCAGGTGGATATCTCACATCCGCCCCTTGCCCTGTTACTCAATACCACAAGATAAACACACACTTATCTGTGTGTGAAAGACTGACAGAGTGAACCTGGGCTTGTAAAGAAGCTCTGCAGGTGGAGCTGGAAGCCAGCTACTGACGTATTAACTTACACCGTCAGCCACACTGAAGTTCTTTATCTACATTCATGGTTGAATAACTTTGTTAAGTTTATTTCACACAAAAGTTAAACCACTTGATCCATGTCAAGTACTGTGAAAGAACATAAATATGGATGGTCTTTCTCTAAGGCTCTCATGTTGAACACTTACTCCAAACTTAGGTTGTGTCTGAAAACATGTTAGCAATGTGTGTCCGATGTCACTGATAAGTGTTTCTATGGCATATTCAAAAATAATCCCAGGTGCTCTAAGTTTAAATATAATCAATGATCACTCAAGATTAGATATGAACTAAATAAACAGCAAAACCAAATTTAATCAAATATTTTATTATTGTTATTATTATTATTAATAATAATAATAATAATTTTAAAACTTCCAGATATGACCAGCAGATGGCAGCATCAATTCACACACAACCCTCTGCAGCCTTGTCTACTTATCAATAGTGATGCACCTCAAGCTTGAAATCAGTGTATGCAGGTTAAGCACAGAAACTCTGATGACTGGTTCTGGTTTAGAGAGAAGGAATTCATTCTGCATGGAAATAACAGTCAAATGGTTCAGAATTGAAAGAGATGGAGCATACATGAGACAACTTGTTGAAAAAACTTAAACTCGAGGCCTGATACTGACACTTGAATGAAAAATATTCAGACAATGGAAACAAAGACTAAATACCCGAGACATCTACTTGGATAAGTGTCTTGAACACTACAGATTCACATAAAGAAGTCAAATGTCTCAGTATGTTGCATCAGCAGTCTTTTAACCCCACATATTTAGTCTGGAATAACATAAATCAATAACAAGCAGCAACTGATGCATTTTTTAGCATTTCTGCTAATAAATTACTAAGTTATATATATATCTTTAAAGGAGACTAAATGTAGCACCCTAATGTAGCAACTAACAAAACCCTGTTCCAGTTCTGCAGTGTTTCTGGATATTAAGTCTTACAGTTTATCTAAAAGTCATAAAAATATATCAAGGTGGATTTGCATGTAAAATAAAGCATGTCACAATGTGAAAGTGAAGACAGAGATTTTTAACAGAAGAATTTTTAACTTTGTTATTAAAATACCAACAGAACTGCAACTCATGTCAGCTGGTGAGTTTTTCTATAGATGTCTGTTAGAGAGGATGCTGATTGCCCAGACACAGAGTGGTAACATGTGTGGTACAATCTCATTCAGATGATATTCTTGCGGATCTGATAGAATATATTGAGCAAATAAACACCAAAATATTCAACACCAGAGGAGTCTGAAATAGTGTAAAATTTTTAAAGAGCAGAATATTCCACAGTATTTTATCCAAACATGACACATGGGAAAGGATTAACTGCAAGAAGACCTTCACTGCATCTAGAGAACGAGTTGGCTCTTAGTTGTATTTTACTATTTAAATTATACTTGTAACAAAGCTTTACTGACTGCGGTGTTTAAATAAAATAAACACATTAAATGTTCAGTGTTTATTTCATCTTCTAAAGGTCAATGGTGTAGACACCTGCTGAGTAAAACAACATGAATTAAACGCTATTATTGTCATGAGGGTCTGTTGCTGCTGCAGGACATTCTCCTACCACCAGGTGGTGCTCTAGTTCCGCCTCACCCTCAGCGCTGCAGCTTGTACAGGTTGTAGGGAACTTTTTATTGTCCTTAATATAAACTGCTACTATAACATAAAAAAGAAGAAAGAAAGATTTATGTTCAGCGTGAGAATAGTAGTTTATATTTTTTTTAAAGTGAGTTTTAATCACCTGTTTGTTTTTTATTGCATAGTCTAATTGCATTCAAAAAAGAATGAATGTTAAATTAATCAAAGGCTCAGAGCTTTTGCCTCTGAAATTATTACTTAAGTGTTTTCATATTTTTGTCAGATGGACTAAATACTGTGCTTGAAAATTATTTTGTACCTCATTTTTACCTCAATCTCACCAAATTTAAGAGAATTCTTCAATTATCCTCACCTTTTTCATACTTTATTTTTTCTGTTATTAGTTTAACTTTTAGGAACGTGGAGCAAAAAAAAAAAAAGAAAAATGGACAATATGATTGGTGAACATAGAAATCTGAAAAATGACAACAAGCATATGGACTGATTTTTTTTTTTTTTCCATTTGGATGGAAAATGTTGTGAAGACATATCATTATATAAGTTTATGTTTATCTATTTATAATATTGCTTCATGTCTCTAAGTGGATGAGGTGGCTCACAGTTGTTTGCAGGTTTTCATCTGGAGGACTAAACAGTCACTTTAAAATATGAATAAATGTAAAAATCTGTTTAGTGTGAAACTCATTGACCAAATGTAATTACCAAACATACAGTTCATCAACTGATTAGCACTTTACATATAAAAAAGAGGTCTTTAAATTGGTTCAGTTTCAGTTTTATTTGTTTATTTATTTAAATATAATAAAAAGAAAACAATGCAAAAATATAATAAAACAGAAGAAGGTGTAATAAATCAAACAGAACTTTATAATCACTAACAAAGAAAACAAAACACATAATGAAAACTTCCAGCAGAAAATAAAAAGAGTTGGCAAAAGTAAGAACTTTTCAAGACCTACCCACATTTATTATTTTTATGTTAGTATATCAGAGCAGTGTTACTTATGAGCGATACATTCATTTATATAGGTTCATTTACAATTAAAATAATACAGTCCCAAGGACTTTATAGATGAACATTTGTGTTGATGATTTAATTTCATTGCTCAAGTTATTCCATGGGTTAAATGAATGGGCTGTAAAGCAATGGAACTTTTTTTTATTTGTTCTTACCTTTTGTTTCTTTTTTATAAAACGTAAATCCTCATTATAGATCATATTTGTTTTCCCCAAACTGAAACAACCCCTGGATACTGTGTGCTACCTTGTGATTAATTTCACTGTACATAAATTGTGCTGCTTTAGGTCACCTAGAACTTTGAATTTAAGTATTTTCAGTTCAGTGAGAAGTTGGTTGGTTATCTGAACTCTTTTTGCTTTTGACAAAGCAAGGGACAATTTGGCTCATTACATCATCACAGGTTTGGGAGTACAAATCAAGTTTTGGTTTGGATCAGTCTTAAAAGATAATGATTCTTATTTTACATTTCTGCATTGTATGGCCCTCTTGGCTGGTCCGCAAGATTTCACTTTTTAACCCTACAAGGTCTAATCCTTAAAAAAATGCTAGGATAAGTCTATTTTGTAAAATATGAGATCTTTATTTGACCTTTAAAATATAACAAAACAAAATTAAAAACTTTTTGAGGGATATTTAACATTTTCTACCATGTGACATGTTAAAATTATTATCTTCTGTGTCCTGGTATCTATCAGAGGGCAGAAAACAAGTATCAGATTGTGTTTAACAGGATTTTGAGCTAAGTTTTTTACCATAAAGTAATGCAAAATGTCTCAGAAACTGTATGTTTAAAATATGTCCCTTTTGAGAGTTCAGATCTAGTTTTAAAGTATATTTTAGGATTTAGTTTAGGTCTCGTTTATTGTAGAAAACGTATGATGGAATTCAAGGTAGATAAATAAACTTAATATGTTAAATCAGCGTGTGTCCTCACAAATATAGCAGTACATCTTTTCGCATGTGTGTGTGATTCGCCCCGCCTCCTCAACGGCTAGGCGCGTGACGTCGCTGGGGTAGCTCCAGTGAGCTCGTGCTCCGCAGCAGGTTGATTCGTTTCATTCAGTCCCTCAGCGCTCCTCGTCGAAGTCAACAGATCTCATGGACCGGGCTGGAACTTCTCTGCTTCTGCTGCAGCCCTCACTCAGAAATGGATAAAACCGCGTTTGACTGGGCTTCTTTTCACCATTTTCCCGCGGAACTTTCATGTCCTTTGGAATTTTATTCTAAAAAGAAAATCTGATTTAGACTTCTTAGGTTTTCAATGAGCAATGTTGAGCGAACACTTGGAATAACGGTCTTATATGGTTTCTAATGGACGCCGAGGCGCTGCCATAGGGGTTTCTCTTTTACATGGGATTTCTTCTTCTATTTTTCCCCTTTGTTTATTTCTTTTAGGAGGAAACTAAATGTGGACATTTCCTCTTGAAAAGCGCTTCTTGTCCGGGAAACTTCTCACCTTCCTCAAAGTTCGTTAGCAAGCTGCGCAGAATGCTACGTCCCGGTCACCTCGCCTCTCTGTGTAGTTTGGTCATGTTCATGTAAAGGCTAAAAACAAACAAATAACAAAATGATTTCAGAGGAAAGAAGCAGCCACGCCAACAAACAAGCCCTGAACTTTCCTGTGGGTTTACTCATCCGCTCTCCGAAGAGGCGCTTGGCTAAACTGGGGAGGAAACCCAGCAATGGATCTCTCCAGTAAGTCTGTGACGGAGGGAAAGCTTTGATTTAACACCATTAACATTTTATATATATATAGATATATATATATATCTATATATATATAGATATATATATATAATTGACAAACACAAGCAGTGACAATTTAGTCAATTTTGTTGCTGTACATTGTCAGTCTTCATAGCAATATTTATTCAGCAACTTTTCTTTATGATAAAGTGCGTTAATTACCATTTTACACGTTTATTCGTTATAATTGCACCTCACAAGCTCAAAAGCAACAAATATATGCTTCAAAGTTAGAATAATCCTTTTCTGTTTAACTGTCACAATATTCGCCATCTGCTGTTGTAATAAAACATATATCCAGAAAGTTAAACAGTGAGCAATAAACACAAGTTACAATATTATTTCAGGAGTATTTAAGCTCACTTTTGTCAATTTGTACCTTTTTTATGTCTGTTTTGTTATGGCTTACTAATCTTATTAACCAACACGTCTCTTTGCTTTTTATTAGTAGTAGTAGTAGTAGTAGTAGTATTTATTCAGTCATCACACACAATACAATAAATATAAACATTCTAGACAATATAAACTAGTCAACAGTCTTAACATTAGGTAGTGACTGAAAAGGCACAGGCTTAAGCATAATGTTATTTGTAGTGAAGAGGAGACTGGGTTTAACAACTGGAAAATTAGTTTTCTTCCCTTCCCATTCATGTTTTATGTCTGATGTGGTGAATCAGATGGCATAAAGGACACTGATAATTCAGAAGAAGTTATTTTTGTATCTGTAAGTGTGAAGTGTCAAACCAAACTCAGTTTCTCATTTAAGAGAAAGATGAAAATAATGGTCAGTTTTTGACAATATTTGAAAGTGTAGGGCCACTCTAGATAAACAGGAGCCACATGCATGGTGCATGTGCTGAATGGCTGATTATATCTTGTCTCCCCTCAGGTCCAACAAATCGGACAGCACTGTCCGCTCCACTGAGAGCGTGGGTGTCCGGCAGCCGGCCAAGAGCAAAATCCGCCGCCACAACAACAGGTTCTCGACTGTTTTCAACCACAGTCCCAACCTGCGGGACAGCAGCCGTCGTGGCCAGACAAGCAGTGGCGGGAGCTTGGTTGGAGACCTCCAGTCTGCGGACGATCCAGCCGAGCTGTCCAGCCAAATGTCTGTCCCTGGGATCCTAAAAATTTTTGGCAGTGATATCTGTCATGGGACCCACTACAAGAGTGTGCTGGCTACCACACAGTCCAGCGCAAAGGAGCTGGTGAAAGAAGCTTTAGAGAGGTGAGAGGCTTCAGATGGTGCTAAAACATGTGAGGCAAACTCCCTAAAACAAGATAAAAGTTTGGACTGATGAGTATGCATGGGATCAGTTTGCAGAAGATGCATGTGAAGCATGTCATACAACCACCAACTTTCATTTATAAAAGCATGCTTTCACAAAGGCACAGCATGTTTACAGGCTCCAATTTGTTCAAAAGCAAAATGCAAAAGCTTTGAAAAAATATAGTGATGAAAAATTTCTTTTATATATATATATATATATATATATATATATATATATATACATACATAAATACATACATATATACATACATAAACCACAAACTGTGTCAGAGTAGCTATTTATGACTCAAACACAATAAGTAAACTCCATAAGTCCCTCCATCCCTCCACTCATAATCCCTCTGCCTGAATATCCGCCTTTGTTGTTCAGGTACTGTCTGGAAAAAGAAGATGCCAAAGACTATGTGCTGTGTGACGTGATTGGTCAGACTGATGCTGATAATCAGTGGAAGAGGGAGTGCTTCAGAGTTGTTGGCGACAACGAGAGGCCCCTCATGCTGCAGTCACTGTGGAAACCCAAGGAAGGCTTCTCCAGAAGATTTGAAATGCAGCTGCGAGCGAATGTTGAAGAGCAGAGTTTGAAGGATAGAGACACAGTCACAGCAGGTATACATGTCTTCTCAGACACTCAGAGACTAACATCCTTACGCCTGGGTAATCAATCACTCCGTCTGCATGGGGAGGCTTTATCCGTGTCTCTTATTGCGAGCTAACAGCTTTCATTGTCCTGCTTATCACCAGTTAGAGCGGAGGAGATGGGAAGCATGTGAGAGAGGTCAGGAGGAAACAAAAGGTGCAGTTAGGGATTGAGGGGGTCGGAGCAGCCCCGCTCTTATCTTTGTTTTATTTCAAGGGCCCATCAGGTCCCTGCAAATCTTCAAGGCACCGGGCAGTTCCCCCCACGTAGCTGGTGGCTGCCAGAATGTGTCGTCTCACTGCTGAGTCGTATTTTCTATCACAGCTCGCTTCCTGCACACCGAGCGCTGTGGCTGCGGCTCTCATCAGGTCTTGACTTTGTACTGATGATTCACTTTATCGAGGTCAGAGCTGCGATAGGAAAAAATAACTGGAAAAGTTTTATTTTGCATATTTTTTTCACTCATTTGATTGAATTGAAAAAAAACTGAACTCATAATAGCAGGGTAGTAATTATGGATGAATATTCTCTGTGTGCTTAATAATGGAAATTGCTGAGATTGATGTACTTAAAGTTGCTTAAAGTCCACTATCTTTAGAATTAATTGAGACAAAGAGGCAACAATAAATGGTGGGAGTCAAAAAAAGACTCAGCTCTGCAGGCCTCACCCTGAAAGTACTGGGTACTGTAATAAATATATTTTTCCCAAACAGACCCCTTTTTGGAAGGGGGAAGGTATCTTCCCAGAGAAGAGTTGGGTCAAAACATCCTATTCCCTGGAAAAAGTTCTTTTGGTCAACTTACTGACATTCTGCTGATACACAGCTTTCACTTTTGATTGATATAACCTAGTTTTTAAGGGGGCATATGATGAAAAAAAGACTTGAAGCTTGAGGTTAATGCCAGCTCAAACCCCTACCCCCCAAACAAAATCACAACCCTGACATTTTCTTTGATGCTTGATGTTTGAAAAGACATCATTCAGTGAGTGTTTCAGGTTTTCTGGGGATTTCCTTTCCACACACCCAACTCACAGTAGAACTATCCAGTATCCACCCAACTCCACGTTCAAATCCCGGTGTATTTGCTCTTACTTGGAAGACAACAAAAAAAACAACAAATTTCCTGTAATTCCTTCTATGGTTCACTTTTTAGATTTGTAATGTTTTAGTTAGTAATTGACTCCTTTTCCCTTTAAACAGAACCAGGACTTTTTTTCCCCCTATTGACAGTCTGTGGCAGGCTAAGCTAACTGCTGACTGGCTGCAGCTTCATACTCAGGATGATATGTGATGACAACAGATCCTTTCATCTAAATCATAAAAAAAGGTTAAGGGAACACATAAAAAAAGATTGTACTTTAAATTTATGTCATGAGTCTGAGAGTTTTAGTGTTTCATATGGGGCTAAAGTTGCATTAAAGGATTTATACCATCATCAAAAGAGTATTTTTTTTATCAAATACTTTACACTGTAGCTGCAGCGAGGGCTGCAGACACTTCCATCAGTCAGTTCTCATGGCACTGTTGTCCATGGTCCACCCTCCTCCTCGACCTCCTCTCATTGACAGGGAAAGCTGCCCTTTACCTCCGTGGGTTTTTAGGCACTGAGCCCAGTCTGTCAGAGCAGCTCTGAACAATGTGGAAAACACCCATTTCCACAGCTGATAAGAGCAGCAGAGCAGCGGGTGTGAAGCCCGGCTCTCTGGACATTCCACTGCGCTTAATGGCTCCAAATGAGCTGAATAGTGTTTGTGTTACGTCAGACCGACTGAGCGGCCGCTGGTATCAGATAGAGGAGGAAAATGCCTCATTTTCCCCTGCACATTTACTCCTTCGTCTTCCTCTGGTTATGTTGCATTTGAGTTGGTGCCATTGGAGTTAGGCCTTATGTTTGGAGTCAGTTTAGTTGAGCAGGGTGATTTCAGGGGGAATTCTGGTCACTGCTAACATAATTTTTTATAAACAAATGTTTTCCTTGTGTTTATGTTTTCCCAGCCATTGAAGTCAGATGATCCAGAGCTGAAAGTGTTCAGTGAAAAATACCAAACTTTCTTACTGTTCAGTTTCAATGATTTATTGTATTTGTTTGACATTTTACATTAGACAATTAGGTGATGAATGCACTATGGATGCAGTCAGTAACACGGCATCTTCTTTGTTCATCCAGGCATCAATGCTCAGGCTCGTAAGCTGCAGAAGAGCCGCTCCAGAGTGGCCTCCCTTTTCGTGGACAGCAGCGGGGAGGATGTGGATGGAATCGGGTTCTGGAGGAGCCTGAGTGAGATGGATCTGTCGGCCATGGGGAAGGAGGCCAACCGAGCCCAGCAGAGCGCGCTCAGAGAGGATCCGGAGGCGGAGGCTGATAAGGAAGTACTGCGGCTTGGCATGGAAAAGGAAGAGACGGAGAGCAGCGACGACAACACCACCCAATACTCCATCCACCCACCCTTTGACTTCCCTTACTTCCTCCTGCTGCAGGGCTACAGCCACAGACAGGTGAGGCACAGACAACTTATTGTAATTTGTGTCTTTGCAACAACATATAAAGAATTCCCAAACTAGAAGTAGCAGATATTTAAATATCCTGATTTATAATCCCTTTTTAATCTATGTCACATTAACTGGCATACCTCAGTATAATCAGCAGGTGGGACTTTGTCATCCTGGAGACTTTCAAACCTTATAAGTCTCTAAGCTAAATAATAGAGAGTTGAGCTTGTTTATGGTGCATGCTGGATTCCAACAGGTCTTCTTCTTGTCCACAGTTTTGTTTGTTGTGGTCCTGGACAGGACCTTGAGGCACATGCAGGAAGAGGGGGGTGTCTGGTTTTAGAACCTCAGGGTTTCATCTCTGCTTTTTATGTTGGCCTCTACTTTATATTGTCAACGGAGCATGAAATAGGTGTGACAAGTTATTGAATCACAAACATAAGAAGAAATACAGTATATAAGACAAAAAAGTCAATATTTGGTCTGAGCAGCTTCATTCTTTATAAGAGTCTGAACCTTCTTAGACAAGCTTTAATGTGATTTCCTTCAATAGTCTTCAGGAAGAGTTCTCAAGGCTTCATAAAGGACTTTTTAAAGCTCTTCTTTGGATGTTGTCTGTCTTTTGTTCCGTTCTCTGTCCAGATGATCCCACACTGCTTCAATAATGTTTAAGTCCTGACTCTGTCATCCCTCTATCAGACCTGTCGATATTGATTTTCAGTCCGGTTGTTGTGTCATGTGGCATACCTCAGTCTTTTCTACCTGTTTCACTCCCTTAAGAATGGTTTCTTGACAGCCACCCCTTCTTTTAGATGATTTCTGATGATGAACAGCATATGGATCAACTGAAGGTCCAGATGCGTCTCTCAGGTGCTGTGTCAGGTCTATGCTGGATTGGTTCTTATTTCTAAAAGACATCACTTTCAAGGCAAGGATGGATTTGTATAGCACATTTCATGTACAAGACAATTCAAAGTGCTTTACATAAACATTAAATCACTGCAACAGGGTGCAAAAGAAGCATTTAAACAAACTTAAAAAGAATAAAAGAAATTTAATCAAAAGTAAAGCTAAACTGGAATAAGACAGATGAAATGCAAGAATTAAAAGTTACAGTGTAAAGTATTAACAGTTGTTTTGATAAAAGGCAGCAGCAAATAGAAAAGTTTTTAATCTTGTATAAAGCAGCTAAAAGCTTGGGCAGACCTGCAGTTTTCTGGGAGTTTGTTCCACATGCGAGGAGCATAAAAGCTGAACGCTGTCTCTCCATGTTCATTTCTGACTCTGGGAACAGAAAGTAAACTTGACCCTGGTGACCTGAGGAATCTGGTTGGTTTGTAACGAGCCAGGTGATCCTGAATTTTGGCTCTAAACCGTTTTAGATCCTGTTCATCTGCTGTAGATCGTTTTCATAGTCCAGACACTTCTTCTTTGGTCCTTCACTTGTCCAGTTTTCTCAGACACACTGCACACCATGCTGAGATGTGCCAAGTTTTCAGCTGTGTTGCTGTTTTTTACAGATGCCAAAAAAAACTTTGAGAAAGACCTTCAGAAAGTTTTGCTCGTGATTACCTTACAAAGTTTGCTTGGAAGCAAAATAATAATGAATAAGATGCGGCTCAAGTGCTTTTTAATTCACCACAGCAACTTCAATTGGTTATTAAATGTTTATTACTGAAAGATGATGTGTATTCATAGCGGAAACACTAACATGGTAGTAGCTGAGTAACTCTTGGTACTCTTAGAATATTTTTCTCATATCTAAATATGTGTAGATCTGAATGGAGATCTTACCCTGTAGAAGGGCGGACCCTCGGTTCAGACCTCATCAGATCTCCTCTGGTAGTGCGCTAACAAACAGAGGACACTCAGGCTTAACAGAAACAGCAGGGTGGAAACAAGTGCATGACAGTGCTGGATTGATCGTATTATGTTAAGAACTTTAAGGAGAAAATCCCAGAGTGAGAGAATCAGGCTTTGTGTGTTATAAAAGGACTTAAAAAGAGGAATCACTGGGTATCAGTGTATATTTCTCAGAGCTGAGGTGCAGAGGTGTGTTAGGACCAGGTGATCTGCTAAGTCTTCCATACAAGAGACAAGATAAGCTGGTTTGTTATTAGTGCCAGTGAGGGGACAGCACTACGGAAACTTCCAGTGTACTGTAATCAACGTATCAGTACAGTAAATGGGAGTTTAAATGAAGGTTTGTTTCCTGGACATCACTGTTAAATCACTTGTTTATATAGCTCATATTTCATAGAAGAGCAGAGACAGAGGGTGTGGCTTTCGTCCAGCTCTTTCTCAAGGATAGGAAGTTCTTTCTCGCAATGTTTTTTATCCCTGCTGGTGGAGATCGCTGACTGTGCAGGATGCTGGAATCATTGCAGCTAACTGAGAGCATTAACAACAGGTCAAAGCAAAGCCAAGCAAAGAGACAGGACGGGGCTGGGATGTTTCAGTGGTCAAGAAACAGGAACTGAAAGCTGAAGTTTGGGCTTGTTATTGAAAAATGTCAGTTTGACAGAAGGAACGTAACTCAGGACGCTCCAAAGTATTATTTTAATTGTTGCTTGAGTGGACATAAAGGATACCTATAAAATAGCATTAGTCCAATCACTTTATATCATAACAGCATTTCTGTAACTTATCCAATGGCTTTTTGTGTAAACAAGGTATTGTAAGCAACCAGCTCAGATGATATGCTATCATGGCCCGACTAATAGTCTTAACGTGGTGACGTTAATGTCATGGACTTTACCTGCACCAGTAAGTCCTTCCATTAACGTCTCACCTTGTGTCGCCTGAGCAGGTTGTATTTTTATCAGCTGATCCCAATACTGGTTAATTTCCAACATGTTACATAACAGTTTCAATCTCGTCCAACAAACAGTGTTTCCTTCAAGGATATGGGATTAAAAGAAAGTGGACAGGAGGTGTTTGGTTGTGGATTTGACAGACAGTTAATAGTGACTGTGACCCATTGGCACCTGAATTTAATTATTAAAAAAAACAGACAAACAAAAAAAAAACAACAAACAATATTAAAAAATCTGGGGAAAAAAAGATTGTAATAGAATAAAATACTATTAAATATTAGATAAGTGAATAAAAAATAAGTAAAAAAATGAAAGTTTGTGGTAATAAACTGAATACTTTTAGTTTTAACTCAAACCAAACTCATGGTTCAATTTAAAAAGTAAATTAAAGAATGAACTCTTTATTTCAAACATTAAAACAAAGCAAGAAAAAATAAATAAATAAAATTATTCAAATAAAAGAAAAGCTATCATACAGACAGTATAAATAGTTTACAGCTTACATCCAATTCCTGTGGACTGTCTCTGCATTAAAATGTCATGTTTAATATAGGAGAAAGCTAATTCTTATCTAGTCCTACACATGTTTAATAAACAATTATGTTTTACTCATTTATACAATTTACTACATATACAATAAACTATATATCCATATACCTATTTAATATACAGTACCGTGTTCTTTTCCTGTATACAGTTTTTAGGTGTATATACCGAACAAAAGATGTCTATGAAAACTTCAAATATAATCATACATAAAAAACAGTCCCTCAGTCAACATTTAGAATATTTTCTACAGGTTTTATTTCTGTATAATTGTTGATATTTGCAGGATTTTGTCATCTACCTGATGAGCGGGACCACCACCATCTTTGGCTGCTGCAGGGAGCACTCCAACGGCGAAGACGAGGAGAGGTTGAAGGTGGACATCCTTCTTTTTGCTCCTGATGTGTTGCCACAGCACTGCTGCGTCAGACGCCTGGAATCTAACGGCCAGACCTCGGCAGGAGAGCACAAAAAGACACTGACGATGCTGAAGCCCCTCCATGGCGCCCCCGTGACACGAAACGGTTTCCTTCTTAAAGAGGAGGTGGAACTGAATCCGGGAGACTTGGTGGGCTTAGGGAAACACTACTTGTTCATGTTTAAGGATCCCACCAATGTGTCGGGGTCCCTGGACACCCCTCCTTGGGTGACAAGACTCTGCCCGAACTCTGACTCAAAGAATTTATCCTCTTGTTTGTCGTGTGGCTCTTCTGTCACCATAAAAAAGTTCCAGAGGAGTCTGTTAGCTCCTCGCTGGAGAGACCTGGAGGGCACGGAGGCTTCGGTGAGCTACGAGCTGGAGCAGGAGGAAAGAGTCTTGCAGGAGATTCTGGACATGGTGGAACCCATCGGGGATGAACCAAAGCTGACGCCTGCTTTCCTGCTGAGCCTCTGCATCCAACACTCGGCCTCCACGTTTGAGCTGACACACTTCAGGCAGCTGCTGCTCAGGATAGCCAGTCAGATCCAGCTCATTACATGGGTAAGGATGAAACTACGCTTTCATCAGATAACTGAATTTTTGCTTCAAGAAATCTCAAATAAAAATCATCTCTGTAATAAACACTGTATTCAGAGTGTGACAACAAATAGAAAGTAATTATATAATGATAAAATAGTGAATGCAGTGGAATTTTATTTATGGCTTCTAACTTTTCAGGAGAAGACCAAAGAACTTGCATCAATCCAGCCAGAAACGTGAGTCCAGAAATTGTTTCCACAACGTCCCAGAAATACGTGATGATGATCAGCTGCTATCTAAGATGATACTACTGATATGTATGACACCACACCTGTTATGATTTGCTCCAACACAAAACAATCTTCCTTTAATCCAGATTCTGCAAACAGACCTTCTCAGTCTGTCTTTTCCAGAAGATTAGATGCAGCACACAGTCACAAAGCTTACGAAGTTTGCTGTATCATCACTGGATTACATTTTATTGGTGTCAGCAGGGAAGCAAAGTTATTCAACCTTACAACTTCTACTGAAAACAGCTGCCAGTGTAAAAATCATGAAATTATAGGACGGACTGTTTAGCAGTTAGCTGATTTGCTAAAATATGAAAAGAAGTTAAATCAAAATACATGAATCCAAGTATACACTGACAGAGATAACACCAAAAGATTGTTGTGTGTATATAAAAGGAGCAAAGCCCAACTTTCTCGTTTGTTCGGTTCATAAATTGTTGACATATTTTTGGATGTTAGTAGTGATGGGAAGTCCAGAGCCTGTTCTTTTCCGGCTCCCAAATAGCTTCTTTTTTTTTCTTTTTTTTGTATCACTCAGCTTCTCCTTTAATTTAGCAAATATGTTAGCAAGTAATTTTTTATTTAGTTTTTTTCATTAATGCCTCATTTTCCATAAAAAAAACCACAATCACTAATAACCATTTTCATCAAACTTTTAAATGAACTGAACACAGAACTTCAACAAACAAATCAAATAAATAAAGGCTAAAGTTTGAAAATTATGACACTTTTGTTCTATTCATTTCTTAATTTTTTCCCAAACGCAGCTATAATTTAAATCTTGCTTCCTTTCTCTGTCGCTGTGTACCTGACCTTTACCTTCTGACCCCTTCCTTCTTTCACAGAATGGTACGATCCTAGTCGTTCCTCACATGTGATTGGCCGGGTGGTGTGACTATCAAAATAAAGTCCAGCGTCTTCTAAAGATTTAGTTCTCCCTGACAGAAGCTCTTCTCACTTAATACAAAGAATCGTCTCTTAGAGCCGGCTTGTTCATTTGATGGTTGAAATCACTAGATGTCAACCATAAAACCAAACTTCTCTGAGACATTAAAATGTGGTGATATTTGTTTGTTTTAAATTAATATGACAGAATGACAGAAATAATTGATTACCAAAGAAGTCACAGAGGATTTTACTCAGATGATGATTTCATTAAAGCCTACCACAGAGCTCAGAAAGATGTCCGAGGTGGGATCAGGGATTTCATAGCCGTCAGGGACTCTAACAGGTGAAAGGTCTTCCAGAAAGAAATATCTCACTGCATTTTCTTACTCTACAGGAGCTGTGGTGACACACAGCCGGAGCAGCTTCAGCTGCTCAGCACAGAGGAGCTGATCCCAGGTCTGCAGCCGCTGGTGCTGTGGATGGCCAACTCCATCGAGCTGCTGCATTTCATCCAGCATGAGGTCCCTCAGCTGCTGCCCTGGAGGCAGGACCAGGACGATGAAGGTAGCTACTGTGTCCACCAGGCCCACAGCTCACAGAACTGCGGTGTGTGTTTGGATTATCAAGACATGCTTTGTGTGTTTTCTCAGATCTGCTGGCCTCTGAGATGACATCCACTCAAACAGCCTGCGAGGAAGCCATGACAGTCCTGGAGGAAGTCATCATGTTTACCTTCCAGCAGTCCGTCTACTATCTAACAAAGGTCAGCTCTCACACACCGAGAGTTAAGCCTTCGCATAATAATGACATCCTTTTAACCTGTGAAACCTGAGCGTCTCTCAAACATGAAGCAGGAAATCGGGCTGTGTAAACACAATATTCTGTTTTCATTGAATGTATTCCAGACATAAAACACGGCAACAGAATGGAAACACAAACTCTCGGTCAGGAAAGGCCTGTGAGATAGTGAACGAGATGTCTTTTCCACTCCCTGAAATATAAACACTGGCAGTCTTCTATCTCAAGGTTACAAGTGGCTGGAATAATAAAATACTTCATTTGATGAGATCAACAATGTGAACACATGAAGTAGTAAAAGTCTGTATTTTACTACAGAGCTTTATCCTTAAAAACATCTGACATCTACATGTTAGTTGTTGTTTTGAGTATGAAAAGGGACGTAGTTTCCACCACAACAGAGGAAATCTCCATTCGTAGTGAAAATATGACTAAGATGGAGAAACTCCTGAGAATAAAGGACACTTACTGTACTTTCATAGTAACTTAAAGACTTTGCTTTGGCACACATGGATGTCTGATGTTTTACAGCCCAACAGGAGGCTCCTAGGCTGAATTTATATGACTTTCCAACGCTGAAGTCGCTCATTAAAACCATCTGTCTTATGCCAAATCCTGTTAACGTAACAGCTCAGACATTTCAAGCCCCCAAAACGCATTTAACTTAAGATCCCTTGACTTAGATGTTTGATCTTTGCATTGAAAAAATGATTAAGGTTCATATTGTCAACAAAGGAATAAAGGAGGAACATTTCTCTGCATTTAGCATAAATCTACAACCAGTTTGGAAGCAGCTTAAAAAGTGATGTCAGTGATCAAAGAAGGATTTTAAATAATTGAAGGATTTTTTTTAACCGTAAATAATTGTGTCTGTGGAGATAACTCAAACCAGACTGCAGAGGGCTTTTATTAGTTGTTTGTTTGTGAAGTGGCAGCATATATAGCTACAGAAACACCACCACCCTGCACAGTGACTGTTGAAGGAAGGTGGGGAAGGAAGCAGGAACAGTCTGTTCTGTTGTTGTGAATACTCACAGATTTTTCTAATGATTTTGCTGCAAGGCATATAATTCATGCGTCATCCAGTCTCATAAATCTGTTGACTGTTTCAAAAATGGCTGTTGCTTTCATGGCTCAGCTGTAGTCGCAGCAGCGATGTGTGCGTTTTTTGTTAATTATGCTTTGCTGTTTCTCTGTTATACAAATGTTTCTGATGGTAACTTTTTGTAAAAACGAAAGGGAGGATTCCCAGCTCTGTTTCCTGCAGAGGACAAACTGTCATCAGAGAAAAAAAAAAATCTTTCTGTTAATTTCCTGTCTTTGACTGAATGTTCATACAGACACCATTCCTTAACTTCTTCCTTTTCATCCTACTTAGACAATTTATGATTATGCTAGAGAAAGAGTTGGATCATTTTACTGATATTTTATCAAAAACAATAAAAAAGAAGGACAATCTCTCATGTGAAAGCGTTTCAACCATTTACAGCCTCTGCTGATAAAAATCCTCTGTCCTCTTCTGTCTCCGTGATAACACCTGCTGACCTGCTGCCTTAGGCATGCAGCAGTACTGTGACCTTATGGCCTCTTTCAGCTTGTCTGAAGTCATTATTTGATAAAGGTGTGTGAGTGACAGTGTGTTGGTGTGTGTGAATCGTGGCTAATGTCATAGATGTGAAACAGCTGCAGAGCTGAGGCAGAAGAAGTAGTGATAAGAGCTGATGTTCAATAAAACAATTGCTAGCAGGTGCTGAATTGTTTTATTATGTTACAACACAGATACTTGCTATTAAAAGTAACCACTAACGCGACATATTTAAGTGACATTACATTACATAATCTTTGTTGACCAGTAACTAATACTGTTAACCAGTAACCATCAGCTCTGTAAAAACTATCAGTAATGTTACAAAGCTAGCTTAAATTAGCATATACGTGCTAGTGCCAGGTTGGACCTACTTTGTCTCTGCCATAATTCTTCTTGTCATAGATTCAAAAACATGTTGTAAACATTCCTCAGAGGTTTTGCTCCATATTGACATGACAGCATCACACAGTTGCTGCAGGTTTGTCGGCTGCATCCATGATGAGAATCTCCCGTTCCACCACATCCCAAAGCTGCTCTACTGGACTGGGATCTGGTGACTGAAGACCAGTAAGCTCATTGTCATTTTAAAGAAAGCATTTGGAGATGATCTGAGCTTTGTGATATAGTGCATTATCCTGCTGGAAGTAGCATCAGAAGATGCTACACTGTGGTCATAAAGGGATGGACATGGTCAGAAACAATACTGAGGTAGACTGTGGTGGTTAAACCAGGTCATGTTGATACTAAGGGGACCAAAGTGTGTCAAGAAAATATCCCCCACACCATTACACCAACAGCAACCTGAACGTTTGGTACAAAGCAGAAGGGATCCATGTTTTCATGATGTTTCCACCAAATTCTGAGCCTATCATCTGAATGTGGAGCTGAAATGGAGACTCACTTAAATCCTCTTTCTTCCTCTTTCTGATGCTCAGATTGAACTTGATTAAGTTGTCTTGACCATGACTACATGACTAAATGCAATAAGTTGTTTCCATGTAAATGGCAGATTAGCTGTTTGTGTTAGTAATTGTACAACTGAGCAAGCGATTGATGCTCAAAATAACATCATTGCTTATGTTTTGAGCATACACTGTAATCTACTTCATTCTTGGCAGCTAAAGTGAAACAAACTTCATTGTAACTATGACAGTGTTATTCATCCACTGTGTTGCAAAACAGGTTTTCTGTACTCCTCATAAAATACTCATTCTCTTTTAGTCATTGTGTCATTTACTCTGCTCTCATCACAACCATTTCTGTCCCTCTAACTTTTTTTTTAATATAAACAGGAATCCTGAAGGGAACTTTGTGTCTCTGGACACCACATGTTGCATATGTACTCATGCAAGCCGGCATCAGCCTTTCACTGTTTAATCTCCATGGTGCGTTCACAGTGGAGGTTGTAGAAGAGGCTAAAAGTGACTTCTTCTCCCTTCAGAGTATGTATTCAGCCCTGTCCGGTCTGCTGGATGGAAACCCCTTCTCAGAGAATGGTCAGCTGCGAGTTCCCGACGGGCTCAGCGGCATCCTGGAGGTGCTGAAGGAGGCGCTGAAGCTGCTCACAGCCTTCCAGGTGCATCCGGATATCTCATTACAGCTTTGCGCATACCTGTTCTTCTTCATCAATGCGTCGCTGTTCAACGCCCTCATGGAGAGAGGTAAAATCCCAGCTCATCGTCCAGCATCCTGCAGGAAATAATGTACAGATATTTGTCGTCTTCAGGGGATGAATGCTGATTATGTTTGGCTAACCTTTTCATCTAACTCAACCATAAAATTTGGTTGAGGTTTCTCAACAGCTAATGGATGGATTGTTCTTGGATGTGGTTCAGATACCCATGTTAATGTTTCTGCAAAGCAGACATTCCCATGAGTCTTAGTTAGTTAGAAAGGATTGTTATTGTGTCTTAATGCCTGAAAAAGTGACCTAAAAAAACATCAAGCATGCAATACACGTCTCTAAATTAAGATTTTCTTGTGTGTCAGGATCTGTTGCCGGGTTCTATCAGTGGTCCCGTGGTGTGCAGATCCGAGCCAACCTGGACCTGCTGATGGACTGGATCCAGAGCATTGGGCTGGGTGATCTGGCCACCGAGTTCTTCCAGAAGCTCTCTGCTGCTGTCAATCTACTGGCCACGCCCAAGGAAACCCTGCTGCAGGTCAGGGGACATCCGTTTCTCCTTTCCTGTTTGTCTTACCATTGCCGGGTGTTGCCTCAGCAGCCAAGTCAGCCTTACGTCAGCTCAAGTGTTTCCATTGTCTGAGAGGTGTCAGTACAACTGATCTAGCTTTAGACTTCTTTTTAAACCAATGCAGCAAAATAACTGTTTTCACCAGCTTTGCTGTTGTCAAACATTGTGTTTATTAATGCCATAAATGCTGAGAAAGTATTGCAATGATGAGGTAAGTTACAGTTTATTGTCATAGTATCCTTGAGAACAAGGAAGTAGCCTGCAGGAACAGTTAGTCAACACATTAAAATGGCATTACTGTGCTTCCAAAGGCAAGGTCATTACTTCAGATCATATACTGAGATTCTGTTAACCACATTAATAAATAACCTATTACTAGCTCAAGAGCTTGAATGTTCAAGTTTTTTTAAATCCTGCAGTTCAGGCCCTGTGTTCAACAATTACACCTCTCACCACTTTAACAACACCGTACATAAAAGAACAAATAGATGTTTGCCTGAGCTCGCAGCAGAAGCTTGTTAGCTTAATCCCTTCTTAAACACACTGTTCTCTTAGTTACCCGATCTAATTTACACTTTACACAACAGACAGAGGCAGCTCACACTCCACTTCTTACTGATCACTGAGTCAGACAAGCACATAAGATAACTGAGGTATGAAGTATAGAGCTTTTATAATTGGCCATCTAGACCTGCAAAGCTTCTTACTGAGTCACAGCTTTACAGCACTTGAAATGTGACAACATGAAAAGTGCTGAGTGTATTTTTGGTGACATAGTCATGCGCTTTATATAACCCCATGTATTTAAAAGTAACCTACTTTATCTCTTGTGTCATTCCAAGTAAGATTTTAAGATCAACTCTTATGTTTGATTCTTTGTCAGACTTAGAGACAGATGGGTTAAGGGTAAAGTATCTAACTTGCTGATGTGGGGCATACCGTACCGAGGGATTACTTTAAGTCGGAGGGACATTACTTAAGGATAGAAAGGTATTTTAATCAGGAAGGCTGAGTGGGTTAGGGGTTTGTATGAATAGAAAAAAGCTATTTCACTTCTGTTTGTTACTTTAACTACGGTGTTAAACAGATGATCGCTTAAGCTGGTTGAGTGTAAATGTCAGAGGGATCGTCTATATTTTGAGGAACTGGGTTAAGCTTGAGGCTTTACATACACTGAGTTTGACACCTGTTTTCACTGTATGACTACATCATCAAAACACCCGCCAGCTCAGCTTCCAAAGGCTCTGTACGATTAGACGGCTGCAAGGAGGCTGCTGTTTTTTGTATTTTTTTTAGTTTTTTTATATATCCCTGCCCTGGCATGAGGTCACGTTGTGGTTGCTACAAAACAGCACACACCCTCGCCAGATTTTTATTTTTCCATCTGTGGCTCCTGGTTTTCAGTAACTGAAATGACTGACTGGCAGGGTTGTAAATTACACCAGAGGGATGTGGCAGCAGTTTGCAAAACACAACATGTAGAGAGGAGGGGGGGGGGGGGGTTATTTTTGGAGACTATAGCTGCCAAACATTAAATCTCAGACATAACAAAGACATATGTTGTTAGGTTTCTGTTGTTTATGAGCAAAATCGAAACTTCACCTGCTGCTGGGCTTAGTGTGGCGTCTGGATTGTAAGTGAGGGTTTTTATTCATAGTTTTTTTGTGCAGTGGCCCCGACATGTCTGGGTAAAGCCTGACTTCCTCCAATTCAACTGGAAACGGGCTGAATGAACTATATAGTGCTTGTAATGTTTATGTTGCAGTAATCACATGATGACTCACCTGTTTCCTCATGCTCAAGCTACTTTTCACAGTCATCAAAAGTTCAAATATGGTCTTCCTCATCTGTGGCTGAGTGAGAGCTGCTGTAAGACAATAATCATATCATGATAAGGAATTCCACAGGAACCTGAGCTAAGGGTTCATGAAAAGTTGGCACTTCTCACAGGGCACACAAGGAAAATTAGCTAATTAGCAATACTTAAGTGAAATCCCGCACTTAACTTTTATTACAGTGAGGGGGGGGCACAAGACACTTAAAGTGCCACTTTTTCCCTCACCAAGACTTTTCCCACGGGGCTTTGTTACCACATCAGACAGGGACAAACAACTGTTTAAATCCTATACATGCAAATGAAAGTAGCAATCAATATGTGCTTATATGAAAAAAAAACATGCTGGGAACTTACTTTTTTTTCTCACAGTGACTACAAAGAGCTTCAGCGCCTCATTCCTAACACTAAACCATCACTGAAGTGTTTTCACAGCCTCACATTTTAAGTTCAGAATAAGCTTGGCCTCGTTTTCTCAGGGCTCTGTGTTCTCTGTTTTTTGTTTGATGTTCATCCAGGCGTCCTGGGCTTCTCTCAGAGCCGAGTTCGCTGCTCTGAAACCTGCCCAGCTTCACCACATGCTGAGGGAGTACAGCGCCGGTAAGGCCTGCCCCAGTGGGTGGAGCCCAACACCGGACGATACGAAGGAAGCCATCAGGACGGGTGAGTGGCAGAAAGAGCAGTTAATTTATCAGAAAAATAAATGTTCGGGTAATTTGAGCGGCTCATCTGATGGAGAAAATAATTGTATAATTTTATATGAGTTAGTGCTGGACTGAATTTATCAAAACTTATATTTGGTAATATAAATATGATAAAGCTGTATAGCAGTCGGAGCAACATCCATGTAAATTATTGGAAGAAAATTACCTGCTGCACCTTTTTCTGCCACTAAAAGTGTTGTTTTCTTTCCTCAGGATGATATTGTTTACAGTAAACTCCGATAACCAGACTCTTTATTCAGCAGGACTTAGAATTACCTATTGTCTAGCACGCATGTTCTAACTTGACCATCGTCATGCGTGCCTGCACAAGACCTGTACATAAATAACAGGAGCTCCAATAAGTTTCTCGACATCATGAAATAAAGAGATAAAGAGCTGAACTCAAACACTGAGGAAAGCTCTGTGCTGTCACAACATCAGCTGATAGAATAAAGGCTGTGCTGCAGGATTTAAGAGGCTTTGTTTATTTTTGTTTGGCTCACCAAACAAAACTGTGCTTCTTGATGTAAATACAGAGCAAAAACTGAGAAGAAATTCTTTGCAAATGAATCGGATTAATGTGGATGTACAGAGAGTGTTCCTCTTATCCTTTGTTGTCAGCCTGCCTCCACCAATCAGCTTCACTAGTTGGGGCGTTCTACTTTGTAGTGTAAAAAGGCCCAACCAGGGATGGGAGTTGAGAATTAGCTCTGGCTACAACTCTCTTTGCATGGCATCAGCTACAAACCTTTGTGACTATGTACAAATGCAATATCCCTTTAAAATAATTCAAATAATAAAAAAAGATAAAAATTACTTTTGAAAAGCCTCAATTTACTGCTTTTAATTGGCCATTAGGCTAAAAGCAGCAGCTTAGTTAAACGTAGAGGATTGAATTTCATTAGAAAGCCAAACTGAAGATCAGGGTTGTTCTTTTCTCTGCAGCAGACATCTTGGAGAGCTTTGACAACCACCCGCCGCTCATCCTGCCCAGCAGCACGTTTTACCTGGAGCTGGGTAAACCCATCGTGGAGGCGGCCCTTTTTGAACAGCTCGCTCATCTGCAAGAGTTCATTTGCCGGCCCTCCTGCAGTGAAACACAAGTCGAAAACAATGTGGAGCAACAGGTAACGAGCTCTCTGACCCAACAGCACAAGTAGAGGCTGGTGGACTTCAAGAAATGAGATGCTTTCATGTTTCAACATCTGTTATTGATTGACTTTATTTTACCCAAACTCAGGTTTTTAATGGGACAAGCACAGACAGCCAGTCTGCAACATCATCTTCAATAAGAGTCCTCCAGGAGCCTCCTCATCAGGTGGTCTCTGAACCTGGGCAAGACTCAGACTGTAACTCCCCTGCAGAACCAGCTCAAACCCGAGGATCTCATGGTGACCTGAGCAGCTGCGAAGAAGTCCTTGCTCAGAAGCTGAAGAGCCTAGAGCTGCAGAACACCCTCCCCGGACGGGCTGACATGGGCTACCACAAGAGCCTGGCGCTGGACCCGTCATGCCTCCTCACCCCACCCAACACCCCACAAGGGATGGAGCTGGCTGAACTGGAGGCTGATCTGCAGGAGGGCGCACGCCAGCTACAGAAAGGTAACAAAAAAATCACACCAAAAATTTGGGGAAATTACAAGCTGAGATGGATAAATTAAATAGATAATATCTACTCTGACAAATTTGAAGTTTCCACCAAAGTAAAAGCTTATAACATCACAGATTTTTTAACGCTGAAGTAAAGCTGAAAGCCATTAACTGAGATCTGACGTCATGCAGACAGAGAGTAAGAGCAGAAACCATGAAAGGGAGAATGAACCACACTGGCACCGCACATGATGAGACACCAACAGCAACAGAAAGGCTCATTCATGGCTTCAGAACGCAGCAGGTTTTGATTCAAATGACTAACAGCTCTGCTATTTTAACACCAACCCTGTCCGGAATGAAGTTACCAGGACTCATTCCTCCTAAAAACTCTCCTACGTCCTCTTTCTCACTGAAGCTGTTAAGTCTATAGAGACTTGACCTTGAGGAGCAGCTGCACGCTTTGTCTCCATCAGGTCCACATAAAGGTGCCCGAACATAAAAGCAATGGAGTGGCTTCACCCTGCCTTCATCTCTTACTGACTCTGGAGGTCAGGAATTTCAAGTGGAAGGCTGTGCAGGGTGGGTTTCTGCGCAAAGGAAAGACTGCTTCCTCTCCCAGCCCCATTGTTAATGGACGCCTCAGTCATGAGGTCATCTGTAGGAGTGAGAGGGAGTCACCAAAAGACCTGCTTTAAAAGAAATTTTTGAATGTTCTGTGCTAAACTAAAATACTGCAGCCTGAGCTGAAGTCATGTTTGAGGCATTGTTGGTCATTTCTATGGAAACTACACAATTTGACCTGATGACATGTGTTAACACCCATCTATAAATAAAGATGAGCAACATCACAGCTTCCTAGAGAGGTGAAGCTAAAATACATCAATCACCTCCTGCTGGTTGGTTGTAGTTAGCAGGTGAGACGTAACTTAAATGGATCAGGAATCAGCTGAACAAATTGATTTGTTATCCCATCATAACAGAAGCAACTGACAATATCTGGATCCAGCTTTTCCAGTTTCCACATACGCGTCAACATAAGCAGAAGAAAAGATGGTTTGGAAAAAAATGAAGAATTTAACTTTCCTTCTATGTTTTAAAGACTTAAAATTAAGAGTGTGCTGAGTAGTGTCCACACAGTTACACACTTTGCTCCTCCATGTCAAACTTTTCGCCATCACTTCACCTCCACGGTCAAATATTTCTTTATGTAAATCCTCTTTTTATCCTTTAGTAGCTTCTAATATGAGTCAACATGAACCGATCTTATTAATGTGTCATTAGTGGAAACATAGATGAATCGTACATCATTTAAAACAGAAAATTTCATTTAGCCTGATGGCAGGTAAAAAAGGAAGCTTGTGTAGACAAATGAGATATCTGTGATTATGATTAAAAAATAATTAAACACAGATATGGTTCATAAGGGCTGCACGGTGGTGTGGTGGTTAGCACCGCAGCCTCACAGCAAGAAGGTCGCCCGTTAATAAATAAAAGTCCATCTCAAAGCAATAATGAAACTTTAGCAGACAACTGACCAAATCTGTACACGCAAAAGTGAAAAACAAGCCCCTCCAGGCTGATTAGAGCTGGATTCAGGAGCAAGGAGACCCTGGTATGTAGATCTGAACCAGACCTCCAGCCTCATGTGATCTCGGTTCAATCCGTTCTAATGTGCTACATGACAGACCCCCTGTATGGTTGTGTGCTCTTGCATGGGTGTAAGCTGCAGGATTTGGTTGATCTTAATCAGGTGTCTTTACTCTCATTGGCTCTTGCTGTTTTGTGTTTTCTCTCAGTGATTTTATTAAAAGCAATTTGCCTAAATGCCTCAAGGATTACTTAAAACCAAGCCATCTGGCACAGTCTCAGTCCTCTCTGGCAGGTAGAGTTAAATCTGGACAGTTAATGCTGTTATACACTGGAAAAACTGCTGTTGAAAAACTGGTTAATTAGCTAATGAGAAGAAAATCAGAATACATTGATTTGAAGATATTTATTTAATGCGATCAAACATAAAGGGAGTCACTTTCTTAATTTTCTGTGATTTGTGATTGTTTTATAGATTAAACCATTAAAACACTAGTCATGAACTTCTTAGCAGTCAGATCTGCCACGTGTCTTCATTTTTCCTCAACGACGAAATTCATAATCCATGTAAGTTAGCATCAACACATTTTTCTTAAGAGGAAATAAATGCTGTCCATCATGTTTACATCTTTGGAACAGACTCATCCGGAGCTTTGTAGCATCATCAGCTCGGCAGATCGAGCCGCACTTCGGCCTCCGAAGCATCTGCTTCTGGTGGTTCTGAGTGGCGGGTGAATGTTATTTTCAAAGTTTGGTAATCCTTTAATCTGGTCAGAGGAGTTACAGAGAGGTGGTGATGTCAGGAGAGAAAAGAGCAGTGGCCGATCCATCATGGGAATTTACAGCTGGGTTGGCGTGTGGAATCTTAATCGGCAGTGGCATTGTTCGGGGCAGGTCCTGCGTGGGGGGCAGACGGGCTGCATGTTGGGAAAAGGTGGAGGGAGCTGTGTGGGGGGAGGAAGGGTGGGGCTGCAGGGCTGGGAACAGGTTTTTTGTGGCTGTAGTTGCTGTGGATGTGAATGAATGACACAACAAACAGACAACCTGTCATGATTTCAGGCTCATCTGATGATTCAGATTCAAAATAATTAGTTGGCACTTATCTGTCAGGAAGTCATTCTTCAGACTGAGCAGATCGGTTAACGGGTGGACAATAGCAGAAAAGTTACGTACAGGTTTCTATAGTAGCCAACCTTGCCTAAAAACCTCACGTTGTGTCGTTGGTGTGGGATACTCTGAGTATCTGTAGTACAGTACTCTGACTGATCACAGTGACTTTAGCGTCGTGATGACGTACCTGTCCCCGACCTACTTGCTTTCCCAAATATGTCACAGCAGCTTGGGCGGATTCACACTTCAAACACATGCATAGCAGATGATTGATTAGCTGCACAGGTGACAGCCGTAACATTTACTTATTGCACTCAACGCATTTAAGACCACAGTTTTAGCCGATTTAGTTGCTCCAATGTGGGAACAGACTTCTAAACATTGTCGTCCCATCATCTGTCAAACTCCTTTTTTGATGTGTTTTCTGTTTGTTCAGTGACTGGAGGCACAGAGAGGAAGCCAGAAACTGTGGAAACAGCAGAAGACAGAGAGGAAGTGTTCACCGTGGAGATCCACAGAGGGCCTCATGGTCTCGGGCTGGCGCTGGTGGATGGAACGGTACAACACCCGATTCTTTATGCTATGTCACCAAATTAGAGCTAACAGTAGTGGTTCTCAATAACATTTTTTTGTGTGTTTTCTGTTCATGTAGAAAACTCTGCTGAGAATGAGTGGCATTTATGTGAAGTCGGTGGTTCCCAACTCTCCGGCTGCTGAGTGTCAGAAACTGAGGACAGGCGATCGCATCCTGGCAGTGAACGGCATCAGCCTGGTTGGGATGGATTATAGCATGTGAGTAATGAAAGATCTGCAAAAAATCAGCAAAAAACATGACAAATTTTAAGATTTAAAAGCCTTTTATCAGCTTTACTTTCTTTAATGCCAACAGTGGAAACAGGAAGTGTCACTCTATAACTAAAGCACCCATCTCACAGCTTGTTGCATCCATATTTATTTCAGTGGAAGAGAGCTGATTCGATCATCTGGAGACTCTCTCAGGCTGCTCGTTGCCAAGATGGACTCCAAAACAAGCAGCAAGCCGTCAACCACAACCAAATGCTGAGGGAAGAGCTGGTGAACAATCAAGTGAATACTGGAGGAGTTGAGGTTCCTCCTTCCTGCAACATCCAGTCAGTATTTGCCACAGGATGGATTCCCCGACCAAAGGAAACGCACTCCCTACGCTTTCTTTTCCAACCCGTGGTGGAATAGAGATGTTTTTTTTTTGTGTGTGTAAAGCGAATTGAGGCAATCAACCAAAGTCACTGTGATCTCCATAAAACCAAATCTCTAAAACCGAACAGACTGCAGGCGTTCTGCTGGCAGACTGAGGGCAACATTTTTAGAAGCTCCTTTCTGCTGTTCCAGCTTCTGTCTAGCAAGCTCTGCTCCCGTACTCGTAAACAACGAGGACAAAAACCAGCATTACACTTGTGAAACGTGGACTCTGGGATCAGTCTTGCCTGGCTTTCACTGGAATTATTCTGAACTCATTTTTAAATCTCTACTTTAAAAAAGATCATTTTAAAAAGACTGTGAAACTTTATATTTTACCAAGAAAAGCTACTTATCCATTTATTTAGTCAAAGACAAAACATAGGATTCATGTGTGTTTTCCTTAGAGGTGTCGGATCGTTTTATTCTTTGGGCCACTCTTAATTTTCCTACTGCCTCAGTTAATATTTAAGAAAACAACTCAGCATCTGTGCACAGCTGTCATACCAAAACACTTTATAAATAGTCTTAACCTCCTGAGACCTGAGCTTTAGCCTGACTTGCGTTAGAGATTTCTTCTAGTTTTTTGGGGTTAGGAAAAACCAATAAATAGTTCAAAGACATCACATATTTGGTTGTCTAGACCATAATATTAAATTCTGTAAAACTGGAACCCCTTGAACACTCACACTGCCATTTGTTGGTGTAAAAAGAGACTTTGTTATTTAATTTAAAATTATATTTATATCTACATCATATATTATAAAATATGCATAATCATAAATATGTGTCTAATAACAAATCATACATCTGTGATTAGGACTCAGAAGGTTACAGTAAAGCATAATCTGAATTTCTTCAACAAAAAAGACTAATGAATGACTTCAGAGGAGTCACAATACTTATGTCGGTGGTTACCATGGTAACTGCTTGTTTATTTCCTTATTATTCGTTAATACTGTGAAAAAACCTGTCAGTATGTTTTAAACACATGACAGCAATACAGGAGAAGTTTGAACCCAAAACCAAAGAAAAGCTCCAGTTTCTCATATTCAAGCATGTTAACCCCTTAACACCTGAATTTATGTTCAGTTATATAAAAACTAGATAAAAGAAAAACAAAAAAAAATTAAATGAAAAAAACTGCTGGAGTAAAATAAAATATAATAACAATATATAGAAATAAATAACATATAGATACGTTTATAAATAAATAAGGCAAGTGTTTCAGGCATCAAGGGGTTAAGTTATACATTTTTTATTTTTAATTGCTCGAATGAACACATATTACAACCAGAAGTAGTCCTCCGCCCTCTCTCTGTTATATTTAACCCTTTGAGACTTGTACCTGTTTTTAGGCCTGACTGGTAAAGAAGAAATAAAGATGAAGTATGATACAAAAAAAAAAAAACTTAAAACAACCACATTCAGGATGAGTATGAAAAGCTCTTTAGAATGATGCAGCTGTAGCTCTAAAGTGAGGGGGTTTTAGTGCAAACAGGTCTGACTTCGTCACTTTCGTCTCAACGTCTCCTAATTTAACGACCTCGGGTTTTAGAAGGTTTAAACTGATCTGCAAAATAAACAGAAAGATGCTGAAAACTGATGTATTTTTTCATGAATACCTTAAAGATTACACCTGTAGATAAAACCAACAACAGAAAACCCATTTATTTAGCTTTAGATGAAATATATTCCATTGTACATATGAAAATCCTCTTCGGAGTGTCAGCTGCGCACACATGCAGGCCTTTAACCTGAGCAGCCGAAGCTGCCGTCATCATTAAACATCTCACTGATCTGGAAGCAGCTGATGTAACCAAACCTGCTGCAGCGATAATCTAAAGTCTGTCTGTGTAAACAGTGTTAAACTTCCCACTAAGTATTCTGTTTTGTTATATTTATATGGCTCCGTATTTTTGAAGCTGTGGAATAAATACATTTTGTCTCTGACAACTGTCGGTGTGACACTTTGCAAGCTGGTCGGGGTGGAGCAGCATGAAAGCTGCTGGGTGTGTCGGCTGCATGGCACACTTTAGAGGCTGCTGTTTATAGCTGCTCTGTGGTTTCCACCAGCCAAGCACTTTCCACTGACTCCAGCAGGGCACAGCTCACCCTCTGTGGCCCCCATGAGGCATCGATTTTAAAGTGCTGCTTAATGACGGTGTAAAGACTTGCACATTCTGAATTGAATTACACCCGTGTGGGAAATTTAAAGTGTAAGCAGGTCGTAAGATGCTGATTGTGAAGCTCCCCTGCTGCTCTCTGACCTAAATTCTCCTTTAAGACCTGTAAATATTCCTTTAACATATTACTGGAGTGTCTTTATCTTCATCTTTATGTAGAGGATTTTAATTTTGACCTAAAGTAGTGGTCACAGTTGAGGATGGGACAGTCTGTAAACAGCAGGGTGTAGTTGTAGTACACCGTGGCCTCTGGAGGGCTCTTCTCTGGTCCTTCTTTCAAGCCACACTCCTCCAGTGAGCTCTCTGGATTCAGGCGGACCTCCTCAGTGGGGACCTTGCTCCTGAAAACCTCCAGCCTGCAGGTAGGGATCTTGTCCTGGATGATCCGGACCAGACTGAAAACTCTGCTTCTGCTCAATAAAACCACCTCAAAGTTTCCTGGGTGGGCCACGGCTGCATCGAAGGGGATCAGCTTGACGTTCAGACGGATGAAGCTGCTGGTTGGCGATAATAAAAATGTTAAATTAAACCACATGATTGTATTTTATGCAAAAAAAAAAACCCACATTTCTTCACATAGAATTGTTTTGCTTTGTGCTGCAGGGTAACAGTATGCAACAAACAGCAGCTCCACCTGTTAGCTGAGCTGTTGTGTCTTCTTTTACCCTGGAGATGTAATTTTGGGTGTCTGAGTGCAGCAGACTTCCAGTAGGCGAGTCACAGCTTGATTTACTGCCGAGAGGTCAGGAATAACTGCCTGGTTAACCTCACTCCTGGAGGTTCTGTTTTGAATGTCATTGTGGCCTGATTGAGTTTGTCATGGGGTTCCCAGTTTATTCCAGTTCAGTTGAAACCGCCGTGCTTCGCGACCTGTTTGTCTGGCTTTATTATATCGTATATGAAGTAAACACCAGCTGTTACTCCTTTTTTAACTCTAAAAACCATTAAATGTGATGTCTGTGCTTAACAGCGACAAAGCATTCAGAGGATTAAAAGTAGAATCAGAGGAATGGCAAAATATTCCTTCATGAGCAAAACACCAGCAATTTAAATGTACTTCAGCATAAAATAGTAGTTTTATTATATTATTATTACACAGAATACTATATTCCCCTGTTGTAAAATGGGGACAATATAAATAGTATAATAGTAAAACTCAGTGGTTCTCAAACTTCTTTTTTTCCAACATTTTATTCAATTTGGAATAATTTTCCAACCAAGTACCCCCTAAATCAGGGGTGTCAAATTATATTTAGGCTCGGTGGCCACATGCAGAGCAATCTGATCATGACTGGGCTGGGCCAAAAGAATAACAGCATAATAACTTATAAATAATGAAAACTCCTCATTTTTTCTTTTGCTTTAATGCAAAAAAGTACAATTATATTAAGAAGATGTTCACTTTTAATAAATTATTTTAGAAAGTGTCGTGGACAACGTAAAATTTCTTGATACAAATAAGCACAGTTTCAGCAATATTTCTTATAGCTACATCTTTTCATAATTTTACTATTTTGTTCATTTACATTTTTTTATTTTTACAATAATATACTGTATATTCAGGTAAAACAAAAGATTTGAATATCGCACAAAACTTAATTTATTTGAGTAATTCAGCTTAGAAAAGTAAATATTATATAGACTCATAATATTCAAAGTGAGATATTTCAAGCATTTATTTGTCATAATTTTGATGATTATGGCTTACAGCTTATGAAAACCCAAACATCTAAATCTCAGAAAATGAGAATAGTGTCAAAAAGTTCCATATTGTAGCCTCTAAGAGCCATACTCTAACCAGCTAATTAATCTAAAACACCTGCAAAGGACTGCTGAGCATTTAAACTGTCTTTCAGTCTATTTCAGTAGAATTCACCATCATGGGGAAGGTTGCTGACCTGACCGTTGTGCGGAAAACCATCACTGACTCCCTCCACAAGGAGGGAAAGCTCAGAAGGTAAAAGAAGCTGGATGCTCTCAAAGTGCTGCATCAAAGCACATCAATAAAAATTGTGTTTAATGGAAAAGTGTTGAAGAAAAATGTGGAACAGCTAGCAGGGATGATGGCAGCCTGGAGAGGATCATCAGGAAAAGACTGTTTGGAAATGTGGGGGAGCTTCACAAGGAGTGGACTGAGGCTGGAGTTAGTGCTTCCAGAGCCACTACACAGACGGATCCTGGAGGTGGGCTTCACATCGTATCCCTCTTGTCAAGACGCTCCTGAACAAAACACAATGTCAGACGTGTCTTACCTGGACTAAAGAAAAAAATTAAACCGGTCTGTTGAGACATCGGTCCAAAGTGCTCTTTACTGATGAGGCTGATTTTGCATCATATTTGGAAAACAAGCTCCCAGAGTCTGGAGGAAGAACAGAGAGGCAACAATCCAAGACACTTAAAGAGCAGCGTGAAGTTTCCACAGTCTGTTGATGTGGGAGCCATGTCATCTGCTGCTGTTGGTCCACTGGGCTTTATTAAGTCCAGAGTCAATGCAGCCGTCTACCAGGAGATTTTAGAGCACTTCATACTTCCTTCAGCAGAAAAGCTATTTGGAGATGCTGACTTTATTTTCCAGCAGGACTTGGCACCTGCACACACTGCCACAAGAACCAGAACCTGGTTCAATGACCACGGATTACTGTGCTTGATTGGCCAACAAACTCTCCTGACCTGAACTCCATAAGAAATCTATGAAGCATTGCCAAGAGAAAGATGAGACGTGGGACCGAGTAACGCAGAAGAGTTAAAGGCCGCTATTGAAGCATCCTGGTCTTCCATTTCACCCCAGCAGGACCACATGCTGATAACATCCATGCCACACAGCACTGAGGCAGGAATTCATGCAGAAAAGGCTCAAACAAAGTACTGAGTTCATTTGCATGACTGCTCTTCAGATGGTCAACATTTCTGTATTCAAAATCCTTTTTTTTTTTTATTGATTTCATGTAATATTCTAATTTTAGATTTTTGGGTTTTCTTAAACTGTAAGCCATAATCATCAAAGTTATAACAAATAAATGTTTCAAATATCGCAGTTTTTACATACAACGAGTCTGAACTAATATGTTAGTTTTCCCTTTTAAGTTGAATTATTGAAAAAAAATTTGCCCAATATTCTATTTTTTGAGTTTCACCTGTATGATAAAAAAATAAAATAAATGAACGTAACCACTGTAAAACCAGTGATATACTAATTTTAGTTTTTTAAAAAACATAGTTTTTCTGTTTAAAGAAGTAAAACTGAAACTTATATATATAAAAAAAAAACAATAAATTATATGAAAATTGAATAAATAAAAGAATTAAGTTAATTCTGTTTATATTCCGTTTATAGAAACAAATACAGACGCTGCCACTTTTGATCTGTTTTCGGCCGTGTGTTGATGGACGCTGCATACCTGTGGTTTTCAGGGTTTGGCTGGTGTTGACTTCCCAAACAGGACTCGCTCTCAGCTTCAGCTGCTCCTCGTGTTTTTATAAAGTCCTCTGACATCTGAGTGCGGCCCTCCGTCCTGGCAGATATGACAAAAACAAAACAAAACAAAAACGACAGGATAATAAAATAATAAAACCCAAACACTGAGGATCAGATGATGTGAAACGACATGTTTTACCTCAGTGTCTGAATTTTTCTGATGAAGTCGTGATAATTGATGTTGTTGGAGATCTGCAGCTGCTGAGTCAGCATGTGGAGCTGAGACGGCTGACGGGGGATGCCCAGCTTCATCAAACCTGCAGCAATACTCATTTTTAATGGTTTGTGATGGTAGAATCGATCATTAATCTTTTTCTTCAGAAAGTTCCTTATTCTACAGATAGTAAAAAAAAAAACATGGCTCCATGACGTCATCGGATCATCTTATAAATGCTTTGTTACTGTCTAAACTAGCTCACAACTACCTGGAAGACAAACAACAGCTGCCAAGTCATCGTTGTGATGGACCTCTGAGCCCAGATGACCAAGAAACTTTAATAATGAAAGTTTAAATACAAAGGAGATGATATTTAAAAAAAAACAAAAACGTTTTGCTCTTTCATTTTCCTGAGTTCAAGCTGCAGGTCTGAGCTGAAAACTCAGAACAAAGGAACAGTTTACTGTCACTCACAAAAGGAACATTGTGCTGGATTTGTTTCCCAGAGTCAGCCACTCGTATCAGGAAGGGAGGAGGCTTATGAGAGGAAACAAGGCTCAGCTCACGTTACCAAAATATGATTCACCTCCATAAATACCTGAGTACAACCTGTGGCATGTTGGGTCACATCTGTCTCTCCTTCAGGATAATTTGTGTCTGACATGCAGAGCAGCTTAAAAAACAGGATTCAAGACCCAAATTTGACAGAGACATCATCCTAGAAAGTGCTGTACTGGTTGCTAACAGAACGAAAGGGCAGTGGGACGTCTTTCCTGCAGAGCAGAGATGGATTACCCAGCTCAGAATCCTCCATGTTGACTGATCCACCTCTGTCTGCGTCACCGCTGCTGAGCAGCTGATCAGTCTGCTGCTGGCGATCAGAAAACCACCGAATCATCTCTGCCAGGAACTCTCAGCTTCCAGCTCGCGTCGGTCCACAAAAACCTTTAACCGCATTTTAGATCAATCTTACATTACAATGACACTCGTTTGCGTTATTATAAATATTTAAATGGTCATAAACAGTCAGAATGGTCAGCCGTTCAGATTAAATTTACAATTATTTTAACTTGAACTGAACAAAAACAACTAAAAGTTGTGGTTTTGTGTCACCAAACTCCAAAAACCTCTACAGAAGATGTGGTTTAATCTTCAATCTTTATTTTCAACATCTCAAACTTTGAGGGAAACTTAACTTTAGCTGAATTTTAGTTCCTATAAATGTTTGTGAATGGTCATATTTAATACAAAGATGCTCTACATACTGACTGACAATATAAAGTATTGTTTGTGCCAATATTACAAACATATAATTAAATGAGTAAATCTCTGCAGCCACAAGGTCTGTTTGAATGCTTTTGGAGTCAGAATAAAGGAACTCTTGTGAGATTTATTAATATCCTTATATGAGTTATTGGTAAAGAATAAATGAAGATGGCTCATAGCACAAAAAAAAGCTTGCCTTAAAAAAACAACTCATTTTAGGATGAGTCTGAATATCTCTTTGGAATGATGCAGCTGTTGGTGTAGCTCAGGTTTTAACAGGTTAAGTTCCTAAGCTAGGGAGGAGTTATAATCTGCTTTAACACAGAAGAAATCTTAGCCATTAAATTAAGCAGAACTTGAGAGGTGAAGCCTCCCCTCTAAAATGAAAGCTGCGTCTTCACCCCCAGCTCCTCCTGCTGGATCTACTGATTATATAAAGTTCCATCTCATCTATTTAGATCCAGATGTTTGCTCTAAACGTATGACTCCGACCTGTGATTACAGTTCTACATTTTCTACCCAAAAATAACTAGAAAAACAAATTACTGGCACAGACATGGCAGGGTAGCTGTTTAAGTCAGCGTCTGCTTCTCATCTGTAGAAACATGGCAGTGATGTTGACCTTCTTAATACACGTATTGTCAATAATGTGACATTTTTGTGTTTACATTCAACAAACCAGAAACCATGAGTACAGTACTTCATGGTGGTTTAAAAATTTCATTACATGACAAATAAAGTGGCTGGTTTGTTTTTACCCACATTTTTAAGCTTCTTTTTGGTGACTTTTGTTTGCTTCTTCTTCTTCATGCTGGCCATGTGGTCACGTGACAGCATGAAGAAAAATGTGATGTCACTGAGGCCGTCACTGTGTGGAAAATGTGAGAGAAGAAATCATCGAGGAAAAATCACTGCAAGTTGGACTGAAGGTAAAGATAAATATCAGAAAACATTTCATCTGCTTACCTGTCAGTTTCTTTTACTCTTTCAACTTGTTAAAACTTTTAACTCCTCTCTTCATTTTTGTTGCATTGCTTATTCTGTTCCTGAACAACTAGAACAAGCAAACACTGACAATAAATGAGACTCTGAGCTGAGAATTGCTCCTCTGGGACAGAGCAGACACCATTAAAAAGCTCAGGGTTCCTGATTTACAGAGTGGGTAAATGGCTCAAAGGGAGTTGAGGCTGCATCACAGCAACAAAGGGACAGAAAAGCCAGGATGGTTTTGTGATGGCTCATCCTTCCTGCTCATCTTAAACAATGACGGCAGGAAACAAAGCTACGGTGGCCAGTTAAACACTGAGCTGTCCCAGCTTCCTCACTCACAGCACCAGTCAGTGTCCCATTATCAGTGTCAGGACTGGGACCTGGGGAGGGGGTCCTAAGATCCAGTCCTAAATGTCAGACATAGACAGGAAATCCTGTCCAGAGGCAAAGGTGTGTGAGGAAAGACGGAGCTGAGGGACATGGAGGAGGATCTGAGTGTGGGAGCAATGCTGAGTGAAAGTGGAAAACAAAAGAAAAGAAAAGAAACATTCAAGGTGTTATAGTTAAAATATATACTTTTTATTGATACAATACAGTACAATATATGATACGGTACGAAACAATACATTTCCATTTAGTACAACATAATGCAGCATGATACGATACAGTACGATACAGTACGATACAGTACGATACAGTATGATACAGTATGGTAGGGTATGGTACGATACAATGTGATACAAAACACAAATGATAGGGAAATTTGTCTTGGATTCATGTTCCGTTGCATAAGCTACCTTGACAACATTAATACACCACTTAACCAGAGGTGGTGCTAGACTTTTTCGTTGTCTGTCATTTTGACTGACAGGCTCATCCTTCATAATCTATTATTTATTTTTTATATGATAATGTCATATTCAATAGTATTTAATTTTCATTCATTTTAAATTATTTGTCAGTCCAAACAAGCTGAACAGAAAATCCACAGTGTTCCATCTTCACATCACACATCAAGCAGATGAATACATTGAACTTCTTCTCTGTTTTGATGCTGTTCTGGAGGCATCTGGACTGTGCTTCCATACTGATGACTGGAAAGTGCCACTTCAGCCAGAGAATTGAAATCAGGGAACATTTCTCAATGCGATCAGAAGCCAGCAAGACTCTGAAAGACAAGTTTGTTGATCCCGCGAGAACTCGATTCAGCTGGAGGAAATCCCGCAGCATGTGCTCCTTCTGCACCAGTGGTTCTGGTCTGTGATCCGTGGTGGTCATTTTTCCAAGTGAAGCCCATGAGGTCTGACATCCTGCTGAAATAACTACAGACCTCCTGGTTAAAGACAGTATATATATATATATATATATATATATATATATATATATATCCAACATTCCTGCATCCACCTTTGCACGAATATGAATTCATCCATGTTGTAGATACTGTTGCTCCGTCATGCCATCACATCTTTCTCTGATAGCATGGATGATCCTTCTCATCTTTAGCACTCTAATAGCACCTGAGACATGGACTCATCTGTGCAGAGGACATGTGTCCACTGTCTTTCTGTCCATCTGAGATGAGCTGGTGTCCAGAAAACTCAGTGCCATTTCTGCACATACACGCTGAGATTTTCCCCAAACTACAATATTCTTCTCTATTAATGCCAAAAGTTCAGTGATATCTTGTATCTTATTGGAACTTATTCAGGATTATTTGGTACAAAGGCATGAGCCACCACCACCATTGCTTGGAAACACGAACTTTGGTGGATAATGGTTTTATATCAAATCCTGAAACCCTCGCCAGTAAAGAAGTTTCACATCTGTTAAATACAGGTTAAATAATTAAATGGGCGATTTAAGGTTTTGTTTCCTTTTGAAAAATTCCCCAACTTTTCTGGAAACATGGTTTACAGCCCTAGCTGGATAAAAAGTCTTTTTTTTTGTTGTTGTTGTTTTTTCCTTAACATTTGGGTTTCTTACAGCTTTCATTTAGGAAATATCTGACACCCAAAGAAAGTTTTATTTCTTTCTCTCCAGAATTTTCAGTCAGTAAGTTTCAGGGACAACAGGATCGAATTTCTCAACATCTAGCAAACAACCACAACTAAAAGTTCAAACACTGGGTGTAAATTGCTGATTTATACTGTGGCCTTCTGTAGGGCCTCGACCCAGAGGTTGGTAACCATAAGACAACTATGAAACTGTCACACTGTATTGTTCAAAAATACCTAAAATTGAAAGACAATGCTGAATAGACAAGCAGTTGAGGCATGAAATTTAAAACAAAAGAATGTCAAGGCCCATTACTGGAGTAAACATGCCTCATTGATCAAAAATTGCTGTTAAGTTGTTTACGTTAAGCCACCAGGGAGCTGTGTGAGTGCTGTCTGACATGAGGTGTGTAATCCCTGCTTATGGCGAACACACAGGTCATGTCTACTGAACAGACTCCCGCTGAGCTCCTGAGAGTTTCCAAATCCCCTTGACGGTGTCTGAGGGACGTCCCAGACGCTTCAACTCATCACACCGGCCGGTTCAGTCACTTCATACTTACTGTGGCTGCAGGAAAAGTTTCTACAGCCAGGGAAGTGCACAGAGCGAGTTGGGGTATGTTCAGAGCCTCAATCCAAACAGTATATTTGGTCTGAGCGCCCTCTGGTGGTTACAATAAGAAGTGGAGGCAGGAGGAAGGTGCAGCTCACTAGAGTTCATATTAACTGATAGATTTTCTCATGTCAGGTCCCCTTTAAAATGAGCCCACCATTAAATTCCTCAACCACTGGGCCAAAAACCAGCAGCAGAATGTGAAGTTTTTGGTACCAGTTGTGACTGATCAGGAAAAATATCAATATCAATAATATCTAGAAATACAATAAATGTAAACATTTTATTTTAACAGAAATCAAATAAAATTAAAATACACTGAATCATATTAAAATAAAATAAAATCTAATTTTAAATTTTTAAAGTGTCCTCTGCTAAACTTTGCTAGTTTAATAAACATCAAAATACTGAATAAAATGAGACAAGGGTGCTCAAATGATTATTCTGACTCGAGTAAGATCAGTTTCTCTCTGTGGCGTGGTATTCACACCATAAATGGAAGAAACTAAACTGCAGGAAAAACTGGGAATGAACAATACTCATACGTGTCACCGTCTCCTGGTAGACCTCAATGTTTTCATTGTAAAAGAATAAATACATCTATTCTGAAAAGTGAGGAAAAAATACTCATGAATGTGACATTAAATTGAAATTACCTGGTGAAAATATACAAGTAAATGCACAAATAATCAGCAATAAGTCCATTTCATTTCTTTAGAACAAACAGAATCTGTTACACCGGCTTTAATCACTAAATCTAAATCATATATGTGGTGTGTTTTGGGAAGTAGTTTCATCTATGATTATTATTCTTAATTATTTTCAAACCTTATAAAAGACTCACGTTTAATCCTTACTGCTTCTCCTTCTTCTTCTTCTGTTTCAATTTATTGTTTCCTTGCTTACAGTGTTGACCTGTCGTCATGGCAACCAGTTACTAGGGAAAGCTGAATGAGTGGCAGACACATAAAAAGCAGACTCAAAGCAGAGGATGGATGTTTGTCTTTGGTTGTAGGTCAACAGCAGCAAAACTAAACTGTGGTGATGAATAAAGAATTTGTCCACTAGATGTCATGAATCACCTACTACAGGACTCATGCTTCAGACGCTGCAGCATCATCTTCATCAGCTGCTTGAGTTTACAAATATTTGTGATTTAACTATCTCCTCCTGGAGATGACTCTTATTTTAGAGCTGCATTAACCTTAACTGTGTGGTTGTAATTTGTGCTTGAAAAACCTGTAAAATTGTTGTGTATGAAGTGTCGACATAAATATTCAAACCCTGAATGCATCACACAGCACAGAAACACACACACACACATCTGAAGCATCATTACAAGTGTTAGCATGCTGCATGCACTGAGTCACGTCTCTCAGCTGGTTTTATTTCTGGATCATTTTCTTAACAGGGTCTTCACGCGTCCGAGGTGTGTGCTTCGTTCTCTTCTCTTCCGGAAACAGGACTATGACAGGAGGTCACGTAGGACTTTTCACACTGAAGCTATTTCATGTTTTTTGTCCTCAGAGTCCTGAAAATGACTCTTAACTCTTAAATGTGTTTCATACTTATCTAAATGATAGATCACAGTGCATGTATGCATTCTGTTACATGCCAGTGTGTGTCCTCTTCATGTGGGGCCTCCTGGAAACTATATTTATCATACTGCCATGATGTTTGCATGTTTCTGTATAATTAGACATGTGTTGTTAGGTTAGATAATAAGATGCTTCTTTCTTTGAATCGTTAGCACACATTTCTTCACCAAATTCACTTGAATACTTTTCTATTGCAGGATTTGCCACTTTTTATATTTACATGATTCTACTTCTTTCCTGCTTATGCAATTCTTTTCCTGATTATTAATTTCTATTTCATGCTGCATTCACAGTTTCCTTTTTTCTTCTCTTAGGCTTAATTAAAAATGCAAACTGACTCATCTGCGTGTTAATGAAATTAAATGAAAATATCAGCGGATTTATGATGTGAAACCTTATTTTTACCGAATAATGCTTGAATCATGGTTCTGATCCAGTTTTGTAGTCTCTTTGTTTAATAAAGGACATAAAAAGGAGAAAAAGTCGTTTATGGACACAAATATTTGAACAATAGATTTTAGTTTGTGGCCATAAACAGAACACTTTTTTTTTGTTGTTGTTCTTTCTGTAGCTTCAGGCCTCAAACTCTGAGACTTGTTTGTATTCCTGTCCTGCCTTCCTGTTTGTTTTCTGCTGTGAGGTGTTTTTTTGTCTGACCCGGTCTGGCCTCGCTGGGTGTTCCTGGTCCTGCGTGGTTGGACTGGTGAGCAGGCCGCCGAGGGTGTCCCGCCGCTGGCAAAGCGCCACACTGCTGATCCACCGTCAGCCTCTCCACCTCACCACTTTTACAATATTAATCCTTTTCTTTGTTTACAGCTCAGTGCAGTTATGATAAACTCCATCTCTAAAATTTCTACATCCACGTCCCCTCATTTTTGGCCTTTTGATAAGTCAGTAAAATACCTAGGAGTGATAACTCAGGAATTTGACAGAATTTATGAAAAAAAAACTACAATCTAATTAGTAATAAAAGCCCAGGATAAGACATAACTCAACTAGACAAGGACAACACAAAATCTTCGTGAATATTACTACGCTGCCCACTTATGAGACATAGTACACTGGTACTGTCTGCATTATAAAGCCAGATAGAAGGACACTGAGATGAGTCTGGGACAAGTCCCTTCACAGTCAAAGTTAAGTGGAAAAGTAGATGAAGAACATTATTACGTGAGAGGCTTGAAATATGGTATGATGTGGTTGGAGATTCTAGAAATCAGTGTTATTGATTGCAGTATGTGACAAAAGGTGGTTTTCGTCTGTAGTGGTCTTTTTGTTTGACCTATTTCACCACCAACCAAACAAATTAGCTAGTAGCAAGTCTGTACCAAATCAGTATGATGCCAGGTGGTACGCTGTTCTGTTTTAAGGAGGGGAGGGGGGGCATTTTATATATGCTGTATACTTTGTTTACAAAAAGATGTATGCTGTACCTTCCAGTTACTTTGTTTTTAAGGGCTCTCTCTGTGCCAGCATCTTCTGGGTCAAAGCTGGGGTGGGTACTGTAAGTGTAGTGTATGTGTAAGACCCCCCCAGCCATTTTATCTGGGTGTGTTAGTGTGGTTTTAAAAGTTTTGATTTCATATTACTGAGATAATTTACATGATTTTTAAAAGTTTGGTTAATGTCTTACTTTTAATGTGTAAACATGCTAAAGCAAAGATCTATGAAAACAACCTTTTGCCACTTTTTTTTATTTTTCTTTAACTAAATAGCACTTCAGACCAGATTAAGTACAAAACTGGTGCAATTTGGATTTCTGTGTTTTTAAAGAAGTCCAGATTTACAAATAAGTTGTTTGACATGGATTATGGCTCACGTTTTGATCCAAGGTAGATCCATGGTAGTGGTAGTCCAGATCTGGCCAGTCCAAGTCCATCTGAACTAAAGTGATCTGAATCCCAAACAAGAGGTATAATCACCCTTTTCTGCTTTTCCTCTTAACTTCCAGTCAGGAATCTAATTTTAATATGTTATATTATGTTGTGGGTGGTGGCAAAAACCTCCCATTGAAGTTGCTTTCATGTTTTTAGTTTAAGGGGACTGGTTATGGCGGTACACACCACAGGGAGGATGTTGCAAAGGACTTGAGGTATAGTCGAATAGTAAAAATATGAGCTCTGATTGTCTTTCCTAAGCTTTTTGCCTTGAGCTCGAGGGAAAACAACACGGTGATAAGAAAAGGGGACAGAAGAAATTTAGGACGTAAGAAAGACGACCACTCTGCTATGAGAGATCAACCACAAACACTATGCTATGATTCAGGTCTGCAGCACTGAAACTACAGATCTTCAATAAATATTCTGCATACAAGCTCATCACAATGCTACACGGAGGCTGTACATCATGTCTTGAGATATAATAGAAAATATGTGACTTTATTATAAAGATTCATAGTTAAAAAGGGAAAGAAAAGGGAAAAGACACATCACATGCTGCACATATTCCTTATATTTATCTACAATGAATCACAGTTGGTACGACTAGATAAACATAATTGAAAATCACTTTGAAAGTTGTGCTTGAAAGGAGTTGTGAGACCAAAGTATATCCTTCCTTCTGTGATGACTGAGCCACCGTCTCCAATGTTAAAGGAGATAAAACAGCATTGCAGCTCATCTCCTTAGTATCTAAATCATTTGGATTTTGCACTTCAGCACCACTTTCGTGTCATTTTATTTCAGTGAGACGAACTGGCAACCTGTCCAGGGTGTATCTTGTCTCTCAGCGGGTAGCTGCTGATATAGACTCCAGCCCCCTGTGACCCTGCTTTGGGATATGAGGATAGAAAATGGATGGATGGATATTTCAGTTTGTTATGGAGCTGAGAGCTGCTTACAATAAAACAGATATTTTTCAGACCAAATTGGAATTAAAACCACATTTGAAATTTGATGTAATCAGATGCAGTAATACATTTAAACTGCAAATTATTCAGTTTTACACATCGAACACTGTTATGCTGGAGGTTTTCGGTTAGACATGAAGACTGCAGGATTAATTATTTCAGTCCTTTTTTCATCAAGAATAACCTCCCTGCCCAATGAAGCAACCTGTCAGGATATCTTTATTCCTTTTCAGCAGTGATGGAAACTGATGCAAATTCATTCCCTGTCTTGTTTATGTGCTCAGAGAGCATCCTGTATTTCATGAGGCCATTCTATTTCTGCATGAATTAATGCCTGCAGCTGTACAGCAGCAGGGCCGAGATAAAAGGCTGAATTATTCCTGACAGCAGAGACTAATGACAGTATTTTTCTTGCTTCATAAATACAACTGAATTTGCTCACAGCCAAGCTAGATTAGCTGTTTGTTTACAGAGGACTGCACTGCAGCAGCTTCTAGTCATCAGTCCGCTAATGAAGTTGATAAATAAATAGACTTTTCTGGTCTGAGGTCCACAGGAGGAAAATCTCAGACTGGCCTTGACAAATGTGCATGCTGGTAGCCTTAAATAGTTCAGAGAAGCTGTGAAATGTTTCAGAAAGCTCAGAAAGCTTCTAGTTTGATGCCTGAAAAATGCACTTGGCATGCTGGTTTTTATTTAAAAAGAAAAAAAGAAAAAAGGACAAGAAAGGTTACAAATGGTGCACTGAGTGCAGTCTTTTCCAATCATCACTTGCTGTTGGGGGAAGATTGGTCAACCGTGTCCTTATTTGAATACCAGAATGTAATTTGTGGAAAACAATTATATTTTATGCCTCATTAAAGAAAAGTTGGGGCTGCGCTGACATTTGTCCACCAGGACTGGTTATGTGTGCAGTTCTGCAAAAATCTTATTAAGATGCTCAAAATGTTTTTGTTTTGTTTTTTTGTTTTTTTCACTTTATTCCATTTGTTTTACACACCTGCTTCATCCCATTCAGGTCACATGACCATTACAGAGAGACAGATATCCAAACTTGCACCTGTAGTCAATTTAAAATGACCAGTTATTTGAAAATGCCTGTCCACAATCTGCAGGTTTGCTTACAGAAAGACAACCCAGCTGAGTTTCACACCACTAACGTTTAACCCCCGTCTCTTAAAAGCCAGAAATACAAGAGCCAAATTGTAAAAGAAAAAAAAAAATCTTTCTGGTTTCTTACAATCATAAGGATTTCATGTCTGTACAGATCAGTGCTAACTTTGCATTATCCATTTCTATTGTAAAGATTTAGATTTAAAAAGTTTAACTAAACCAGCAGCTATCGACTTAAAAAGTTGAAGATTTCCGTCCATCACCGGATGCTGGAGAAGTTTCGCTGGGAATTTACTTACACATTTGTTGCTGATGTAGCTAGCTGAGATTTAAGTTTATCTCCTGTCCAACCTGTCATTTCTACTATTACTTCAGTTTTACTACTTTAGCTTCTGATGTCATTATGGTACACAAACAAACAAATCACCTGGTTTAGGAATTAGAAACTACTTGGTTTAGGTTGAGAAATATCAGGACAGGAAAAAATGTACCTTTTCACAATATGTACATGTTAAAATGTCCTCTTTGAAACAGAGTACCAAGTAAAAAAAGAAAATAATCTGGAAACAGGAAGAACTAGTGGAACATTAAATATGAAAATTAAAGATTCATGAGTACAGGGATTTAAGTATCATTCTGAAGTAATCAGGGACAAGCTAGACACATCTCTAGTTAGCTTCACTGACAGGCTAGTACAATGGTGAACACACCTGTTGACTACCACACAGGACACACCCTTAAATGTAGTTTAAGAGCTGGATACACCCCTCAGTTAGAGACGGCACCTGCCGACCTCTTTCTCCCTCCGCTTCGTCCTGTGATTGTTGTTAATAGGTGTGGCTAGCTTTTTGGACTCTGGGTTTATTTCAGAAAGCCAGTTTAGTAAAAAGTTCATGCAGAGTTAAAGGAAACTAATAAACAGATAACAGCTGCATACACACCAGGATAATCTGCTGGACTCTGTACGACTAGAGACTCGGTTCAGCTGGGGGCTGCAACATTCTTCCAGCCTGAGTTTGCTTTATTACTACACATACTTAAATAAACCCAATCTTCTATTCTGCAGTCATTTAGCAGACGCTTTTATCCAAAGCGACTTACATTTGAGAGTAAGACCAACAAGCAAGAATTCAAACAAGATGGGACGTCATGATTAAGTGGTAGTCAGGCTGCTGTGAGTCCAGTTGGACCCAGGTGCTGTCATGTAGTGCTAGAGGCGCTGCATATAATTTTTCTTTTCTTCTTTTAAACGTTTTCTCCTCCAGAGAAGAAAACTTGTTCATTTATTGGTTAATGTAGGAACAAAACAAGGAGCTGCATCAGATTCAAGACATTGGTTTGATTTCTATCAAAATTTTACTGAATTTCTCTACATCTGACCACAAGACATTTCTTGAGATCCTTTATTGATCTCACAGTGAAAATTCCCCACTGTGGGATCAATAAAGGATCTTATCTCCCGTCCTACACATGCCGTCCTATATGTGTGTATCTTTTGGTTATGTTTACCCACAATGCCCTCTGTTTGCTTTGTAGTCCACTTTCTGTATTTGGTTCACTTGAAGCTGACCAAGACCTGCATTTGTAGGCAGACCTTTGATCCGAATCAGAGTTCAGTTGCACATTCACCTCCCCAAACAAAGCGGACTTTCAAATCAAAAGAGTTGGTGTCATGCACCTTAAATTATCCTTGTCAGATTCCTTTGGTTTTAATTGCAGCTTTTGATTAAGGCAGTGTGATGATGGGGCGGCATCCCCTCGCTGGAAAAACAAGGCTAATCATCACTAGAGGAAAATGTTAATGCAGAGTGATATGAAGAGGAGATTCTGCAACCAGTGGCAATCCCATATCTCCTCAGTCTGGGACCAATCTCTATCCCCCAAGATTCAAATTTAGAGTTAACTTGAAGAAAGTGGGCAGTAGGTGTCAATTCAGACATTAATAAAATGATCCATTTATCATTTTCTGTACTGTTTAGCCCAATTCATGGTCACCGAGAAGCTGGAGCCCATCCCAGCTATTAGCAGACGAGAGGCCGGGTACACCCTGAACAGGTCACCAGTCCATCACAGTCCATCATTAAAATGATAGCCTCATAATTTCTCTCTTATATAAGTTCTCATCTTTATTCACATCATTCTTTTATTTGATGTTTACCTTATTATCAGTTCAGTCCTGATTGGCTTCCCCGTCTTACTGATACTGAAAAACTAAAATTAATCTAGTTGAGCATGAACCAATCTGTTTTACGAGGACACACTGTCCCCACATTCTCAGCAAAAAGCATTAAAAATTCACATTATCTTTCAGTATTAACATTTAAGATCTGACTCATGTCCCTGTTACACCACCACATGAGGCCGCAGATTAGTTTTAAAGCTGTTGAACTCGGTTATTTTTTTTTAAAATGCGAGTGGCCTTTCACTCAGCGTTTGTTTTCATAGAGCTGCATTCTGAGTCACCGGCTGCAGCACAAAGACGCTCCTCTACTTACCACACTGTGTGAATAAAGCCGGCAACCATCATCTGCTCGGCAACTTTGAAGAAACCCTTCATGATAGGATTGAATGTGGTGAACATGTGATGCTCAGTTCTCAACCAGTGTCCTCTAAAGAGGAAATTGGATGAACTCGCTGATATTGTGTCCTCAAAGCAGATACAGCTTCTACCTGACTGGCTCTGGAGATGAAATTCTTAATCTGCAGAATTATTTTAAAAAGTCTTAGAAGGTCATTGCTTAAAGACAGAGGCAGTCTGCTTTTGTTTAGGTTTATTTAGGGCAAGCCAATTAATTTTCATCCATTACATGTGGAATAATAAACAGAACCTGCATCTCTTCAGTTTTTAATAAGCTGTGACTTTGTTTCATCAGTTACTGCACCACACAACATTACAAACAAATGAAGCTGTGGGAATTAATTTGGCAAGCTCATAATTGCATTTAAGTAACACAATTATAAAACAAAAATTGACAAACATATTCCATCATAATCATAAGACCGGATTGTCATCCACAACACACACAAACTGAGCTTTCTGTTGGACCAACTTTATGAAACCACAATTTAAACCCATCATGCATAAACTAACAAGAGATTTAATGAAAATTATAGTTAACTATATGAATTTAACTTTAACTCTGACCAGCAAAGAAGACATTAACGGACCTGGTATTTATTGTTCCTGTCCTCCAAAACATAAATGCACCTTTTATTTAAGGTTGAATATACTGTATCTTTATTATGTTTTTGTGGAGTCAATGGCTAAAATAGATAGATACATAGATAGATAGATAGATACTTTAACCTAGCAGAGCTCTTAGGTCCAAAGACTCTGGTCAACTAGTCCAGACCAGAGTCCAGACTAAACATGGAGAAGCAGCATTTAGCTGTTATGCTGCAAACAAATGGAACAAACTGCCAGTGGAGATTAAACTTTCCCCAAATGTAGACATTTTTAAATCCAGGTTAAAAACATTTCTTTTTTCATGTGCCTATGCATGAAATCTGCACGGTAACTTTTTTTTTTTTTTTTTTTTTTTTTTCTTTTAACTTATCTTGCTTTTAATCATTTTAATGTAATTTATTATTTTATTGTGATTATGTGTTGATTCTAAATATCTGTAATATCTTTGTTTTATGTAAAGCACTTTGAATTGTCCTGTACATGAAATGTGCTATACAAATAAACTGCCTTGCCTTGCCTTGCCTTTATTGATCCTGAGAGAAATTCAAGTATCCAGTAGCATATACATACATTAAAGGTTAGTAACTGACATTAGGGGTTAGTACTTAAGCATAACTAGACTAATTTAAAATTGAATAAAGGCAACGGTAGATAAAGGAGACAAAATGGTAAAAGCTATTGTACACTCATTGTAATGTCTACTCAGCTAGATGTACAATGTGTAAGAATTACTTACATCTAAATGCTAAAGATGAGCATAGAAATATTTTCAAATGCCAAACACGGACATGAATGGATGGTGGCCATCAGTGGCCAAAATTTTTCCAAACAAGTTTTCATCTATGAGCCTCAGTTGCAGCAATGACTACAGGTAAATACTTCAACAATGTGTACATGTGTCTTCTTCTATGGTCATATAAAAGTGTTACTTATCCCAAACGGTGCTCTATCTCCTATCAAACAAACCAGTACAAAGTTTACAGAGAAGCTGTAGTAAAAACGATGGCACAAATATGGCGGCTGACATGTATTTCTGTTGTTAAAAGGTGTTTTCCCTCAGCCTACACCTTTTCAGTTCATTTAGTTGATCTTGTTTTTTAATATTTTGTCTGTTGTATTTCATAATAGCTAACCAATCAATAAACTTTAACAATAATAATAATAATAATAATAATAATAATAATAATAATGATAATAATAATAATTATCTTCTCTGTGACTTTATCCTGACCTGTTTGGACGTCTCCATGATCTTCATCATGTGTCAGACTCTGGGGCCTTTCGCAGGTGTAGAGACAATGAGATCATGTGACTTTTAGATTGCCCACAGGTAAACTCAATTTAACTGATTATATAACCCAACCAAATCATATGGTTTGAGTCTACATACACATTACTCCTTTATTTTTATAGTTTTCTCTTCACTCTTGTTTTAGGTTCCTCAGCTGGTGCAATCTTTAAAAACTGAGGATTTATTGGGTTCATCTCTGCAGTATACTGTTTTTATTCAGCGACATTTTCATAGTGATACTTCATAAAGCAAACCTGCTGTAAAGTGCATATATATATATATATATATATATATATATATATATATATCTGCATGTGTGTCTCTCAAACTGCTTCCTTTTTTATATCCTGGTGAAAAATTCTCTCTGGAGTTTGGTGTACTTGTTAATGTGTGAATCCAGTCTGAGAGGAATTGTTTGGGCACTTGAAACAGCAGCAGTCTGGAAACAAGCTGGATTGTTGAGTCTTTGTTTCTGTGCAGGCTGCTGATAATCAGATGTGTTAATATTCCAACCAGCGAGCTACAGAGTCAGAAAAGCTGCAAACATCCTGAATATCTTGCCATGCACGCCTCAACAAATTCATGAGAATCCACGTTAAAGAGGAAAATCACACGAGCGTGCTCATGCACATGCATTAATTACATACTGCAACGCAAAGGCAGAATATTATAATCATCTACTTGAGGGTAGCTATCAGCCATGTGCCTCGTAGTCTCAAACTACAGCTGCTGTGAGGCAGAAAGATGTCCTGTTTTGTTTTATAAATGTTAATATATACAAGAATTAATGACATAGGCTTGTTTGTCAGTCTTTAGCTCAATTAATCTTTTCCAGCTGCCTTTATTTATAGGATGAATCTCCCTCTAAAGAGTTGAAATGGTTGAAAGATTGTAACACATCTTACCCATAAGTAGGTTTGCATTTCTGAATACACTCCAAACTCTGCATGGCTGAAGATCAAGTAAAGAAGTACACTGCAGGGTGCAAACAACAACTAAAAGGTTTCCAAATGTTTCCCTACTGCTTGGTAAAAGCTATTTAGCTCAAGTCAACATCTGCAACCTCACAAATGATTTAATGGAGACTCAAAACTTTCCTTACATGGATCAAGCAGGTATTACACCCTACATCCATGTTTCAAACACACTATCTGTAGCAGTCTGTGGCAGTCTAAAATAACATTAGAAAAACAATAAAGCATTTAACAAAGAAGGACACAGTGCTAATGAATAAAAATAAGTCTTGAATAAGGTTTTACAAGCTGCCAGCATCTTTGCTGATTGATGGAAAGTTTATTCCACAAACAGGGAGCGTTGGAATCGTCAGCATGGATTTGGGAATATGTAGATTCAAGCTAAAACTAGTTTAGCCACTTACCGTTTTAATGTCAATCCTAGAGTTTGTGAAAAAGCTTCTGTGTCTTTCACACATGCAGAGGCAAGATTTCTATCCACATTTAAAATCAGAATTTTCCACCAGTTTTTTAAAATAGATGTCTTATAACTCTTGAAAGACTGTAGCCACTCTTTACATCCTACATCTCCTGGATTTCTAGATTAATTTTCCACCCTGTACTTGTTTCCTGGGATAAATTTATTGTTTGTGCAACTCCTCTTTTCCCTGAGCATCTAAAACTGAGGAGGAGGGAGCATAGTTATGTAACCGGAAGTTGGGTGTCCCTTCATGGCTACCGTAGCAAGAAGTAGGTCACCATTCTTACTCCTTATGATTCTGGTTCATATAAGTCTCACCAAACAGCTGTTTTCACGTTGTTTTGGTCTGTTGGGGCTTTGCATCAGCGTGTCGTACAACCTCAAAGTCTAGTTGCTTTAAAAACCTCCTATATGGGTTTTACATCGTTAGTGTATCAAAAGGTTGCTGACTGGAGTGTGGGCGCCGAGCCCTGCCTTTTGTAAGCGACCAGATGGCCACTGCTGTTTTCTTCCATTTATTTTGCTTATTGGAATTCTTTTCATTTTAAGTTCCCTCAGGAGATAACCCTGTTTTTTGTTTTCAGAAGTTTTATGCATGCAGCTGCAATCTTCTGCTCTTTTTACTTTTTAACTTTTTTCCCATTTCTATTCATCTATATACATTTTTATGTCTACATTTTATTTAGATATTTTTATATATAATTTCTACTTACTTAGATATATTTTGAATTATTGTTAAAGAGGAAGAGGAGCAGCTACAGCTATATGCGTGAATGTCTCTGAAAATCAATCGATGCTGATTTACTTTAATTGATCAGCTCGTACAACAGCTACAAGCTTAGTGTGTGATTGTAGGTTAATTTATTGTCCACGGCCATGGCATTTGTTGCAGCCAGGAGACGTTTTCAGTCATTATAATCCTTCTTGTCAACATCCTGCAACATGTAAACAGGCTGAGATATTTATGATTTTGTTCCTTTACTGGTAATTATAAAACACTTGCTTTAATTAGTATTTTGGTTTTAGACAAAGGCCTAGGTGCCTTTGGTGGAAAAGAGCAGTGATGGAAAAACATTTTCTCTTCATAGTGCTGTTGTCAAGGAAGCACTCAAAAAGAAAATGATGGCAGAGTTAGAGCGATGTCAGTGTACAATTTATTTTCCTTCAGTGCACGTGTCCTTACGGTGTTGTGTCTGCTGTGTGAGTTGCTCTCATTTGCTGGAGTGCTGTGTCCTGTGTGGGGGTGGTCGCTTTCTCTGCTGGTGAAAAGCACACATGCCATTTGGCAGATGTTCACTGCTGCAGATCCAGACACCCTTCACCTGATTTCTCTTCAGTCCTGTACATGTGCAACAACATGAGGCAGGGATGAGAAGAAAGATCAGTTTTCCCACTGGCTTTATTTTATAATCCCACTGGGATACTAATAAATGACCTATGTCAGAGAGAGAGGACATGATGAATATGAGGCTAAGAATTTTAAAAAATCATCATCCATTACCGCCTCATGTCTATTTTGAAATATAATCCTAGTCTGGGCCTTATTTATTTATATATATGTATAATAGCACAAATAATTTGGCATTAAATTAGTTTAGGCACAGGAAACTATCCTGATAAGCATTAAGAAAGAAAGGAAAAGACAAGTCATTATGAACATTTTAAGTCTGTATGATGATTCTGCTTTAAAGTGTAGTGTTTTTCTGAAATCAGTCATGATAGCATAGGCTCTCTACTGCAGCATGAGGGTGCAGTGACAGCAGTAATTCCTGTATGCAAACACAACATTTAGAGTAATTGCTCAACAGCAGCAATCTTTCACCTGATCTTTGCTTCTACTTCGGCCTGCCGACATGCTCAGAGAGATTGTCATCAGGCTTGGAAATTGAGTCTGGTTATCTAAGGAGAAGCTTCAGTAGACAGGACTATAACTAGCTCCCCTGTGTCTGACTCCTGGCGAGATTAAAACCACTGAAAGTCAGCCGGGAGGAGGATTCATGTCGCAGCATGGCATTCTGGGAGATTGCCGCTGTAACCTTGATTGAAGAAGCCCCAGCTGTTCAGTGGATTTTTATTTTGTCTGGTGGTAAACAAGGCGGGAGTGGGGGAAAACGTGAGGCATAAATCCCTCAGGGATCATTAATGCTGCACTTTTCTGTAAAAATATAATCCATTGTAAAACAAACAAACCAAAAAAGGTAAGTTTCACCTGCTGTTAGATTGTGTGTTTGCGGATTTGGGGCAGCTACATCCTCCCAGTGTCTATGCCCAGCACAGGGATCTCATTATTCTGCCCTGAAGAGAGCTGATCAAACATGACACTGCGATAATGAGCCAACAGCCAGCTAATTATCTGCTCTTAGACCTCCTACAGGAAAACCACCTCAGTTGGCTGATCCTCAGTGTCCTACAGCTCAGTTTGTGTTTGTCAGCCAACAGCTATGAATTGTATTCTACTGTCCAGAAGAGAAGCACAAACTGAGATCACCTGCAGACTTTTTATATAACTAAACAGCCAGCACTGAAAATGAAAGTAGATTTAAGACCATAAAAATAATTTATAAGGATGTCTGACTAATATAATCTAGAGTAAAGGGAATTGAAAGCTAGCCTGTAGTTCAATTTACTTTTTAGTTTTTAAAGACAAGCTTTTCTAAAAGCTAACTAGCTTAGATTAGCTTAACTAAGTTAGCTTAGCTTAGCATTTCTTATCAGAGGAGCTTTTCAATTCAGTTTTCAAGAAAGTCAACCCAAGAATTTGGAGAAAACAGAAGTGAAATCCACAGATTAGTTCCTTATTTGACTTAAAGACAAGCTCTTCTAAAAGCTAACTAGCTTATGTTAGCTTAGTTTAGGATTTATTAGCAGAGTACCCCTTTGACTTAATTTTTAATGAAGGTCTGACCAATAGCTAGAAAAAAAGGAAAGTTAAAGCTATACAATTAAATTTTCTTTTTAGTTAGACAAGCTCTTCAAAAACTTAACTAGCTTAGCTTAGCTTAGCTTAGCTTACTTTGGTTTAGCATCCATACCAGTATAGCTTTATATTTTGTCTTTTATTATTTGTTTTATTGTTGTTTGATGTTTTATTTTGTATTATTATTTTACCTGTGCAGCTCTTTGTGTACTTCTTGGTATGTGAAAGTGCATTATAAATAGTTTGTAAAAAGTTTGATTTGATTTGATATAAGTGAATTGCATCATATTTTAATGTGATTTATCTGCAATAAATGATCATTTGAATCTTTGAATCCATCACTGATTTAATCAACTAAAGCATCCAAAATTCCACCTTTTAAAAATTTCAGCCTAAAGATTTTAAGCAAGTTGTGAAAGATATAGCAGTAATAAATCCCTAAACAAATTTTATCGGGCAGAACATAAGTAGTTTAAATATTTTGAGGTCATTAAACAAAACTCATATTGTATGAGATGAATGAATAAATATATATATATATATATATATATATATATATATATATATATATATATATATATATATATATATATATATATGATGTAAAATCAAAAAGGGGCATTAAACAAAGCATTAAAATATGAAAGAAAAATGTTTGGTATAATTAACTTGTATGCTCTTTGATTAACAGGCGCATAGTGTGGAATATTAGACATAGAATTAGATAAGTAAACCATCATATTATGATCAGGTTTGGCCAGCAAATAATTTAATATATCTCTGGCCATTTAATTCAGGTTAATTGGGGTACATGCAGTCATTTCATCAAATGAATGCAAAATGGATGCTTAAACATTAAAAGTTTAATTTAAAAAAAAAAAAAAAACTATAAAGGTAGAGCCAGAAAGCTGAGGGTTAAAAAAATATGTGTTTATTTTGGCACTACAACAGTAATGGAGAGGAAAGTGTGGGGGAACCACCGGCAGCATGGTTAAAAGACATGCTGCCAAGGTAAGCTGAGGGTAAGAGACATAAGCAGAGCAGCAACCAGCTCTCAAATTCAGAACCAACACAACCCCGAAGACCAGGAAGGTAAAGCACCACTGACATGGTAAGATTGATAATGACTGTTTATTTAGCTTACTGGCCTTTTTGAGTGTTTTTTTTTTTTTGTTTTTCTTCTTTCAATTTTTTAGCAAATCGATCAGGGTATAAATTCAGTTGGGGAAAATGGATAAGATGGCTTGTTTAGTCATTTTTTCTATTACTTAGAGAACCATAAGACAGATCTTTTTCCAGGCTGATGAAGCTCTTGCTGTCCACTGGAATAACTTAAAAAGCTTTCTTTTTTTTCTTTCTTTTTTTTTTTGTTTGTTTTTTAAAGAAGAATAGTAAAAGAAAGCAAACAAACAAACAAAGACTTCTCCCAATCTGTATATTGAAGTTGGCTCGCCTATTAAGCAAATGTGGTACACAATGATGTCATGAAGTAAAGGAAGGAAGACCTGGACAACAACTGAGACATTTCAGTCAGCAAGAGATCAGCTGGATTAAAGAGACATTTCGTGGACCCCTTAATATGTTTCTGATGGTCCAGTTAGACTAAACTTTTTCAGTTTCTTACCTGAAACAAAAGCAGCTCTGCAGCTTTAAGGCTAAATCAAGGAGTTTTCAGCTGTATATGTAAAAAAAAGAAAATCTCAAAATAAACATTTTGCCTTTGCCTGTTCAAAATGGACCTAATCTTTACAGTAACTTTTTATTCACTGCCTGGTCATGATAGAGAAGAATTTATCCTAATCAAAACTTAAATATATCTTGGATAACCTATATGTGATCTATATGCCAACTCTTCTAGTATCTAGTATGTGAACTTGTAACTAAAACTTGAAAATATCCCCACCACTTTGTTTACTGAAAGTATGTGAGCCTGCAAAAGCCTGCCTCATTTTTAAGTTTTAATAAGTGTTAAATGTTGACTTTTCTAATATGTTACAATTTAGATGTGCTTTTTACCATATACTGATAAATTTAAGAAATAATCCCACTCATGTTCCTTTAATATCTTGGTGTCCTTTGTTCCTGTGTCCTCTGTCATACACTCTCCTGTAATTACTAACAGCTAGGAACCATGTCCCAGGAGAAATTTCCCCTTCTTTTCTTCTGGGATTTGCAGTCTGATGTAAGGTGTTGTCAGCTCATCAGTTAGTGAAGAAGCTCCCCATCTCAGGTGTCAGGAGGACCACTTCTTCTTAGAAAACAGCATTTAAGGTGTTATGGGTGATTCAATATCTGGGCTACTAAATGAGGCTTCCAAACAGATACAGAGCAAACATGCTCATAATCAACTCTCCAATTAATTTGGCAGGAACAAGAAGGAAACAGATCAATGTGTTTTTCATCAACACAGCTGCTTTTATACGTCTTCCGTCTCCTCTGGGACTAATTCCTTCGCCTGCAGAATAGCAGTCTGCTGCGGTGACGCAGCCCTTGAGTCAGGGAGGCGTGAATTAAAATGATGGTCTGACTTAATGTTACAGAGAGAGTGGGCTGACACAGGTGAGGACGCCAACAGAACAATCCAACCACTGCTGCTCTGCCTTTTATTGCCCTGCTTTCAGGTCCAGATGGAGACGTCTGTGACACAGAGAAATGATGACTAGGCCCTGCAACACAGTTAAATTAACAATCCTACTGAGTTTGATTTATTTATTAGTAGTTATCAAATAAAACTTAATAAAAAGTTTTCTTTTCTAACTACATTCAAAGCAAGTGGAGGCATTTACTTACATTTACGTAATTTAAATGTATATTTGTAGTCATATTTATTTGAATCTTTAATGGTTGTGGCTGCTGGTAGTTTTTTAATGCAAGATTTAATGCATGCTTGTTTTTGTTTTGCAAACAAAGATTTATTAACCCACTATTGCAAACATCTTAAAATAGACTAACATTTCCGGGATTTTGTTGCCTGTAAGCAACACAGTACCATAACGGTGCATGCAACTCCTGGAGTTCTCTGGGAGCCACTGCAGGACTAAAAAAAAACATGGTGAGTTTAAAAATGTCTGGAGGTGGTTGGTGAGATGATTTCATGGTTTCAGACTCTGTGAGATGGCGCCTCCATGAATTAAACAGAAATTTTTTAGAACAATCAAATAGATTGTTCTTCAAACCGCTCGCACACTTTAATACAGATCATCTTCATCTGTAGTTTTTTCATGGAGTTTAGTAAGTTGCCCATGAATACTTCGATACATAGGCTGGAGAGGCTAGAAGTCAAGTTTGAATTACATTCAAACTTCATTGCAAACATTTTAGAAAAACACAAGACATTACTTAGGATACATAAAACCACTAACTAAAGATATCTTAAAATCCCAGTCCCATTAAAATCCCAACAAATTCAGTATAAAAAGTGATTTGGCTTGCACTCTCCTGTCTAAGTCTGTTCAGTAAGTCCTCATAACATCATTTTAAACTGCTTTAATCTCTGACTACAGGCTGTTCTGTAATTTGACCTCAAGATTGCACAATCTGCCCTAAACACAGATATCCTCCGTACATCTCTATACTAAACTTAAACACACAGTCTGTGCTCAGACCATGCAGTGTTGTCTTTAATTATCTACATCTTCTGGTGTTCGTTCTGACCTCCAAAGACCAAAAGATAATCTGCGAACATAATGTGGTTCACCATTAAATGACAAACCATTCACCCAGTTTGACTTGCTTTAAACAGTTTCAACAGGTCATTCATTTCAGACGCAGATTAAACAGACAAAATCCCTCCTTGTCTGGTTTCACTGCTGACCTCAAATAAAAATTAAACACAATCATTTAATTTACATGGTCTGGTGCACGTTCCGTTAAGCCAGAAATGTGAGGATATATTTGAGCACATCTCTTTGACACAGTTTAATAAATGACCTTTTACAGTTAACACAATAAAAGGCTTTAGAGACAAGAACAAAGGTTCATAAGCTCTTCAAAAGCATAAATGAACAAGCTGCTTATCTCTAAAAATAATTTAAAAAAACACAGTAACTATCAAGAATTTGCTCTTGATCTACTGGGATTTTCACACACAACCATCTCTAGGGTTTACAGAGAATGGCCTGAAGAAGTGAAAATATCCAGTGAGCAGCAGTTGTCTGGATCAAAATGTCTTGTTGATGTCAGAGGTCAGAGGAGAATGGGCAGACTGGAGATGATAGAAAGGAAACAGGAAGTCAAATCAGCACTGGTTCCAACCAACGTTTGCAGAATGGCATCTCTGAACACACGACACGTCCAACCTTGAAGCAGATGGGCTACAGCAGCAGAAGACCACACCGGGTGCCTCCTGTCAGCTAAGAACAGGAAACTGAGGCTACAATTCACACACACTCACCAACACTGGACAATAGAAGATGGAGAAATGTTGTTGGTCTGATGAGTCTCCATTTAAGCTCCACATTCATGACAGGCTCAGAATTAGGTGGAAACATCATGAAAACACCGATCCATCCTGCCTTGAAATAAATGCTTCAGGCTGCTGGTGGTGTAATAGTGTATAGGGATATTTTCTTGGCCCACTTTGGGTCCATTAGTACCAACGTTTCCTGGTTTAACCACCACAGCCTACCTGAGTATTGTTGCTGACCATGTCCATCCCTTTATGACCACAGTGTAGCATCTTCTGATGCAGGATAATGCACCATGTCACAAAGCTCAGATCATTTCCAGCTCCTTTCTAGAACAAGACAAAGAGTTCACTGTCCTCCAAAGGGATGGAACGAGAGATTCTCATCATGGATGCAGCCGACAAATCTGCAGCAACTGTGTGATGCTTCTGAGGAATGTTTCCAACACCTTGTTGAATCTATGACGGCAAGTATGAAGGCAGTTATGGAGGAAACAGGGGTATCAACCCAGAACTGGCAGGGTGGACCTAATAAAAGTGCCAATTTTTGCCATAAGTAAACACCACACATTCAAATGGACACACAGTTATCTACATGATGTAAAGAAAAAACAAGGATTTGGTCATTTAAAGGACCCAAGAAAACAATGCATAAAAACACAAAAGTTTTCAAAGTTTCCCAATAAAGGACTCTGAAAATGTAAATGATTCGTTGCTTTTTTATTTTATTTTTTTACACAACTAACCTGTGACTGGAAAAATTATCTTAAAAGGACCTTGTTTTTGACACTGCTTTGTTCAAAAGAGCCATATTTCACTTTGTGTTTCATCACAAAAAACTGAAGTACAAACACTTTTATCTTCAAGCTGCAGAAATAAATCAATACATTGAACTGCACTGTCACGGTGTCATTAATTTTTTTAAAAGCTCACTTCCTCTTTGAATCCTCCCACTGAGGTAGCTTTCTGTGTGTTTTTATTGACATGTTCATTTATTTTCTCCACAGGAGACAACAAACATCAGAAGGTTCCTTCAGCTTTGTTTGGGTCTGTGGTTTTCTTTCACTCATTGTAATCCATCAGCTGAAGAGCACAAGTGTATAACGCAGATTGAGGTTCTTCTCATGCTGCATTCAGGAACTCTAGAAAACCAAGGGAGTGTGTGTCGATTCAGGGATTGAAAATAATTAAGCTGTTTACAGTTTCTTTTTTGTTTATTTGTTTTTTTTTTTGTCTTTTTTTTCATGAAATCTGCAAACTAAAAAACACAAAACCAAAAACCGATCTTGCACAATCTCACATGAACCTACAGGTTTTTGCTAACACTATGTAAATGTAACTGATCAACAGTCTGTGGTTGTTTCTGTATCTTGCTGAAATAACCAAAGAGCTCTGTGGAAATTACATCAGTTTGATGTTCACATAAATGTCTACAAAACTCCAACATCTACCTCTGAATCAATGGTACCTTCACACATATGATGTCATCCATACTATAGACACTGATGCTCTGTCATTCCATCACAGTTTCCTCTGATGCCAGCTTAGATGTCTTTTTCTTTTTGTCATGTAGAAGCATCACTTTTGACGTCATGGCTAAAATGTGGACTCATCTGACCACAGAACATGTTTCCACTGTCTTTCTGCCCATCTGGGATGAAGTGATGTCCAGAGAACTCGATGCTGATTCTGCACAGAGTTGATATATAAATTCCTCCTTGTGCAATCCAGTTTCAGGTTACATATCTGGATGCACTGGTGGACTGTACTGAGTAAAATGTTTTTTAAGGTATTCCTGAGCCCATGTAGCTATAGTGACCATGGTAGCATTACAGTTTTTTACACCACTAATAGTTTCTGTCATGGTTCTTTTCACATTGAGATTTCTTCAAACTTCATGAATATTTGTACAATATTGTGTTTTGTAAATGCCGAAAGACTAAAGTTTTTATTTAATTTTTTTATTTAAATTTTTTTTAACCTATTGATGATTCTGTGGTAGATTTTGGCAGAAAGTATTTATTAATAACCAATCCTTCCTTGGAAAGACTACACCAAGGGCAGATGCTCCTTTTATACCATATCCTGACACCCTCACCAGCAACAATTTAATCTACTAAATGGAGAATCTTCCAGATCCATCCATCCATCCATTATCTTGACCGCTTATTCCATTTCGCGTCGCGGGTGAACTGGAGCCTATCCCAGCATTTTAACAGGTGAGAGGCAGGGTACACCCTGGACAGGTCACCAGTCTATCGCAGGGCCAACACAGATAGAGACAAACAACCATTCACACGCACACTCACTCCTAGGGAGAATTTTAGAGTGTCCAATTAACCTAACATGCATGTCTTTGGACATCTTCCAGATCCCTGCTACTCTATATCCTTTTTCTATTCCTCATTGTCCCTCATTATATGTTAATACACACACACACACTCATATACATGTGTGTGTGTGTGTGTGTGTGTGTGTGTGTGTGTGTGTGTGTGTGTGTGTGTGTGTATATTGTCTGTTTGCTGAATCAAATTATACATTATGTTACATTTTCTAAATACATTAAAGTTGGTCAAAGAAGACTGAAAACAATTTTTTGGACATGTGTCTGTAAAAGGTTTGTTTTTTATAATTGTTTATATTTCTACAGCGATAAATTAATCTGGTGATTTATGGTCAGTGTTTAACTCAATCACCCTGTCCGTGCAAGAAATAAGAGAATTACAGCTAACTAGGCTCATTCAAATACTCACCTAAAATTACGATCAATAATCATTTCAATCTGAATATAATCATTATTGTCATTATAGTCATATTTAATTATGCGTCTATTACAGCATCTTTGATTATTACTTCATTTGCAACTGTAAATTCCGACAGTCATGGAAGGTCTCATGTTCTCTCAGACGCACACCGCTGCTCTGCGCTCTGATTGGACGCTGGAGGCGGTGGGCGGGTCCGCCGGTGGACAATAGGCAGCGGTCCGGTGAGACTGAGCGGCGGTCAGACGGTGACTTTCCTCTTTGGTGCAGACAGCCGGGTCCCCGCTAAGATCTGAGCTCCACCGCTTCATTCCGAAACAAAGCTGCCGGAGGACGAGCGGCGTTTCCCCGTCAGCAGAGCAGAGCCGCTGCCTGGATGGACTGACGGCTGCGGCACAGAGAGCAAGGTAGGATCAGAGGTTCTGTGCAGCCTAAGCCAATTAACAGCATATTAAAACGTCCAGGTGTCTTCAGGTGTGTTTTAATTCCTCTGCAGCTCAGATTGAGCTTCACACTGATGCCTCACACAGTGTCCTGTGTCTTTGCGCTGCTGTGTAACAGAGCATCACACTACACCAAGGTTGTGTTTACAAGCCAGGGCTGTTTGGCTTTGGTGTGCAGTTTAAATGTCCATTTAGACGGCTGTTTTCCCAAACATAACTGTGAATCTGAAAAGAAATTCTTTGACACTGAGCAGTAAAAGTTAGAGATGCACCATGTGACAAGACTGAGCTGAACAATAGAGCCGCTGTAAATCTTTTGTGTCCCATCTGAGACGACTGAGCCTTTATTTATAACATTGGCTTTAAAAATCACCACACATACTACATTTCTACAGCTGATGTAAATTTTTCTTTCGTTTTTTTTTTTTTTTTTTTGGTTGCTACAGCCATGCTCACGTGCACATACTCTAGTAGTTCACATGTGTGGCACGCTGTCATGGACATAATGAAAGCTTTGTGTCTGCACAGCATATCGCAGCACAGTTCAGGTCTTTGTGCTGCAGTTTGTGGATGTCTGCACACACTACTCACACCGGCTCCCCCACGAGTGTCGATGACAGATGCAGACATATTCACATATCGGTTTAATTTTTGTTTTTATTGGTCATTTTACCAATTCGTTTCAAGCAAGAATTGTCTCGTACCCTTAAGTTTCTGTCATGAACATAATCTAATTTGACAGATATGTCACTGTTAGGGCTCTAGTAACTGAGTGAGCATTCAAAGGATAAAAAACACAGCAAGACACCCAAAAATTTTGCTAAATTATAGGTAATATCCTCAAATGTCTCATTTTCTCTTTTGGCTAAGGGATCTTGTGGCCTGTACCTAAATGTTACTCACTGCCTTGATATATTTGCACATTATTTCTTTTTTTTTTTTTTTTTTTTTTTTTTGCTTCAAAAGGCCTTTCAGAAGGTAAATATCTTCAGTGCTGGCCATTTTACTAGCAGAAAGGCATACAGCCACCAGTAATTCTACGAGTTTGTCTCTAAAATATCAAAATTACTTTTGTTTATGCACTTCGTGGGTGTGAAAAGTTCCCATTCTTGTATTTTTTTCATGTTTCATCATCTGTGTTGTTTATTGATAAAAACTGTAGTATGTTGCAGCCCTGCTTTCCCAGTGTTTGCAGTTTTATGAATAATTTAACATCATGTGACAAATTAGCTGATTGCCCAGCTGATAAAACGAGCCAATGATATTTTGATTTACTTTAGAGGTTAGAGAGTATGATTGAGATGTTTTTTTTTCCCAGACACTTTTAGCACCATTTTCTGTGTAGTTCTGGATTTTTGTGTACCTTTTAAAAAGATTGAATTGAATTTGGAATAATTCATTGCAACCCTCCTGAGCAGGCAGAGGGGAAAGGGTGTCAGAGAAGAAGAGAGGGAGATTAAAGCAGACAAAGAGGGTAACGTCACCTACTGTAGCGTGGGGCTCGCAGTGGCAGAAATGGCTCGACTTTAAAGCAGAGCGCCCCGCGATGCGCTGCCGAGCGTGCAGGCACAAAGCCTCAGTGTTCGCAGGCTGAGCCAGTTAAAGCTGACTGCTTTGATGCGCTCCAAAAGTGCCGTGGGAGCCGACGACTGGGTCCCACCGGAGGGCCGAGCCGCAGGCCGCCACACTGGGAGCCATGTCCAAGCTCGCAGCGGGAGTGTGAAGACCAATGCTGAGACGGTTAACATGATTTGGTCTCACGTCTACAAACATTTCCTGATGAGAGAGTTTGAATCTCTCTGGTTTGCTTATATCTCATTGGGCAGGTTGTAACATTTCACACGTTGGACTGCTGAGTTAAGAATGACAGAAGATGAGCCTTCAAATAAAACAGATGACCAACCTGATGCACTTTTAGTTCTTTGTGTATCAAATGGCCTCAATCAGTTTTTTGTTCAGTGGATCCACAAACACTCTGATGGTCCATGGATTCTTAGACATCTGAGCTCTTAGATGTCTTCTGTGATTGGACACCAGTACATAAATGTTACTGCAGAGGTTGTTAGAAGATTATGTTTTTGGCTCATTCAAAAGGGTCATCCAGTTCTTCAAACTATGAAAGTTCTTCAGAGAAGAAGAGCATAAAATTCTGTCATTTAAAGAGCTTGTGCAGCGGCTGTTGCTCAGGAGGATGAGCAGTCATCTACCGGGAAGTCAGTGGGTCAATTCCAAGCTTCCCCTGACTACATGCCAAAGTATCCTTGGGCAAGATACTGAACCCCACGTTGCCTCCTGATGTGTATGTTGGTGTATGAATGTGTGTAATAGGTGAACGCACTTTGTATAATAACAATAGAAGTGCTGTATGACTGTGTGTGTATGTAGTGTAAAAGCACTTTGAGTGGTCTAAATTTGAAAAAAGCTCTATGTAAGTACAAACCATTTACCATTCAGCTAGGAAAAAAACAATGGTTTCAGTTGACTGAAGATACCTGGGACTATACCTCTGTCTCCACCAGCAGGTCCGGGTCAGTACAGGATGGTTTGGTGTGAGAAATCCTGATACCTTAAGCTGGTAGGTGACCTATCGGACTAGTGTAATGTCATAGCGGCACAACACCTTTCTTGAATAATAACAAAGACAAACAACACAAAAACAAAGGAGCACAATGGTGGACATCCAGCATTTTGTCTTCTTTCTTCTCACCATGTGACTTTAAAGAGCAAAAACATCCACCGTATATCTAAACATGGTGCTGTTGCCCCTTAGTGCAGAGTTGCACAGGAAGTGATGACTCTTTCGACCAATCAATTGCAGTGTGTTAAGCTCCACTCTTTATAGGTCGGATTTGCAAGAATGGGTCCCCAGTGGGTACCCAATGGAAGGGTCCCAAAAAAGTGGGAGAGTATGGGTCAGATTTTTTGGTACCCTTTTCCACAGAGTGTGGAAACGCAAACAAATGACATGTTGGTGAAAATGGGGATCTCATCAATCTAAGGACGTGTTCACACCAAGGCAAGCCAAGTTTATTTTTGTAGCACATTTCATGTACAAGACTATTCAAAGTCCCTCTAATTAAATCCAAGTTCATTTGTTTGGAAAGTCTGTTTCATTTGGGGAGGTTTGAATATCCAACTGAACTCTGAGCCCCCTGGTCCATATAAAAATGTAGGTCTTCATCTGCCTCAGGTGAACGTAATGCAGGAAGCAGACTACAGCGCATGGCATTTTGGGTAAACGCAACCAAAACATCGTGTAGAACGATAAACAGAAGTTGACTTGAAGTCAAATAGGGAGGGTAAACGAGGTAAAAGCTGTGATAGAAATATGGTCAACACAAGAACACTAGGATCAGCTGCAGCTCCATGTGTTGCTCTTGCGGTGGAAAACGGCTGTCCCGAATGAACCAACATATGAGCAAGTTTTCATGCTCATTTGTCTCGTCTTCTCCTTCAGTATTTCGTTTTGCAGCGCTGCCTCTGGCGAGGACGAGAATGCGTCATTTAAAGGGTTCGGATTGTGTGACCGGGTGAAAGAAAACTGTCACGTGATCATTCAGAGGATAAAACTGAAGAATATTGCACCCGCTAATAGTACCGAGTCCCCAATCATATCGAGTCTAGTAGACTATCAGACATGAATGTGCATGAGGGCGAATATCATTGTGCACCATGGTCCTAACATATCTAAATACTACAACAGCCTTCGACATACTTTAACTTGCTCTCTGGGTTTGGGCTCCACAAACGCATTCCTACATGTTATAGCATTTTGTGGCCACTTGGGGGCAGTCTTAAAAAATTCTGTAATAGGCTGTTGGTGCTTTAGCTTTGCTTTGCTGTTAAAAACACCAAAGTCAAAGTGGATCTGCTTTGTGGTGGACTGAAAATAATGAGTATTGTCCAGATTGTCACCTTCTTCTTTGTTAGCTGTTACTAGTGCTGTTGTTGGCACCTTCCAGCTCAAGCTAACCTTCAACCAATCAAAACTTAATCAATGTGCAGCATCACCTCTAGAGCTCATGTATTGTTAAGTTATTAAAGCACTGCTTTTCTGTGCAGGTATCAAACCACCTCAACTCATTCTCTTTCTTAATGAATTGAGAAAGAGAATGTTTGAAATCACATGGTTTCCGCTGGCGTCAGTACTTTGACTCAACAGAACCAACAATCATATTTAATGTGATGCTGTTTTAGAGGCTTTACCTGTTGGCATTTTTGCTCTTTACAGTCTAACTTGTTATTTGGTTAAGTTTATGAACCAAATCTACAAGAATAGATTTAAGAGAAGATTGTTCTCGTGTGCAGAATATATCACCTTATTACTTCACGTCACCATATCTGCTTTTGTTTTCTCACTTTTACAATGAAACGTGATGGAGATTTTTAATGTACGAAGATCGTATGATGAAAATAACATCAATCCCCCAAGAGACGAATAATAACACCTTCCCGTTGGGTCCTTAGGCAAGACCCTTGATGCTACTGCCTAACCACCTTCAGATGTAAGTCGCTTTGGAGAAAAGCGTCTGCTAAATGACTATAGAAAAGAATAGAATAGAATAGAATAGAATAGAATAGGACTTTCGGCTGTAGTAAAAGGTTTACATCTAATTTTTTAGTCCAGCTTTAGTGTGGCAATACTTTGGCTTTTCTAGTCTTATGGATGCACTGAACACATCATCACCTCAACTTTATTCATTTACTTGCATCATCATCATCATCAGCATCATACCATGCATGGCTACTTAATTGCTATTTTCAGTCTCTTTACATTAGATTTATTATATTTCTTTTCTTTTAATGCTCTGCAGTGGAAAGTAAAGATGCATGTTTTTGCATAAGTTGAAACAATTTTTCTTAATTGCTTCATCTGCTGATTAATGAATGATTTGTTCTTTACAAATCTTGGAAAAACTGTGAAAAATGCCATCTGTTGTAGATGAATAGATCTTTTTTCCTTGAATGGCTTCAAGATATGTTGCTCTGTGAAGTGTTAAGCATCGTTAGCAGTTCATTACCAAAAGAAGTCGTATTTACAGCCACATATGCAGAAGAAAAACAGTCAATTCTCTTATTTAACAAACTAAAAGCAGACAGCATTCAGGATTTTTGCCTGAAATTACTAATCAAAATGTTTCCAGAGGGAAGAGCTGCCAACAGAAGAGAGAAACTTTTCACTTTCTGTCAAATAAAGATAAAAAAAGGATAGTATTGTTCAGCTTGCGGTAATTTGCTGCAGAGATAGGAATCATGATTGGCATTGACGGCTCACTGAGTTCGCTGAACTCTGCTCCACACACAGCGACTGATAACTGATGACACACAAAACCTGATGACATTTCAGTCTGTTTGAAGTCAGAGCAGAGCTTTTTCTAGCAGCAGGAAAACACGAAGGAGGAGAAGCGGCTGCTGCTGCTTATTATCTCCACGATTCATCGTCCTTACAACTTTATTGCAGTCACTTAATCGTAAAGGTGTTAAAATGTTTGCAGAACTCAGTAGGATGTTAATGTGTTGTTTAGCTTGACCATCGACTCTTAAAGATGCTCAGTTTAACAAAACAAATTTTAAGCATAAAAATAGTTTCTTAATTGATTTTATATGATTTTATACTTAATAAACTCCTGTCAGCTGACTATTTTTTCAGTTTGTGCTCTATAATTTGACATTATTGCCCTTCAGGCATGTGAGTGTCATATTTATGCACGTTTAAGTTTCTCATGGGATATTTTTTTCTGCAGAAAATGACACAGTAAGCATCGTACAATGACACATACATAACTTTGCTTGTAAAATTTACTCTCTTTTGAGATCTAGCTGTAATCCAGTTCAAAGCACATGTATACCAGGCTGTTTCTTTCAGATAAATGACAATACGAGTTGCACTGACCCAGCAGGTCAACGGCTCAGACAGTTTAACCACCTACCAGAGTGACACGACCCAAATACCATTTCCGTTGAATCACTGACCCTCAGTTTGAATGGATTTAGCAGAGACTATTTATATTCTGCTGACAAACCTGCAGAAGAGCTTTATGCTTTCTGGGTAAATTAGATCCTTTTTTATAAGAGCAGCTATGACTGATCTCACTGCCTGCTTTAAATACTGCAGCCTGCTCTGATTTCATTTCCTTCATCCATCTGACGTCCACATCTTCATGCAAAAGTTGCTTCTTCTGCTTTTTGGGTTGTTTTGCGTGAGCAGGGCAACGTCATCAGTGATCGATGCTCCATGGCTGTCACGCTGCAGATACACTGGAACAATAACGTGGTTGGTAAATGCAGATTATTATAAAAAGGCAAATAACTGCCCCAACAATCAGTCGACTGATTAATCTTTTTCCTGTAATTAGTACTTTTCGAGGCTATGATTAGACTCCATTCTGTTTTTAAGAAACATGCTTAAATATTATTGAATCTAGCTGAAATCAAGGTGGAAGTCCAGATGTAGAGCAAAGGTTTCTGTGTTGAGGACTTTTCTGTCTGTGTGCATTTAATGTGATATGGTTAAATAACTGCCCAATTATTTGCCAAAAAGACCTTCATATTAGGCTTGAATATGATTAATCAGTCTTTCAACTTCAACTTATTGCACAAAAGTGGTCTACAAAATAAATATTTAAAAAAAAAAGATGTGACTTCATAGTATTTACATATGAAATACTACTATTTCATTGCTTATAACTCAGAGACTCCAGAGTGGAGTCACTGGTTTGAGCAGGCAGTATTGTAGCTTAAAATTCATTCTACTGTGTCAACTCAAAAAAAAGGATGAGCAGAAGGTGACTGGTACTGGTTATATGAAGGGGTCAATGATATGGTCACTGATCTGCTTGTTGGTTCCTCGGCAGCAGCGTTAAACAGTGCTCAGCAGTCCAGAGGTGGGTCTCCAAGGCAGCCAGCCCAGTCAGGTTTATTTTTTTAAAAAAGAAAGGATTCTTGAAAAGCAAAACCTGTTTCTCATTAGTTGCAATAAGGTTAATTAAAACTCTTTCCCAACCTCTGGTGGCATCCATCAGTCGTTCCTCAGGAGCAGACTGCCACTCCCTACCAGCTGAAGCTCTTCAACTCAAATTGGAGTAAATGCCCCACCTACCAGCCATTTCACCTATATGTTCATAGCTACCCCCTTTCATTGTCTCTCCATGAAACCAGTCCAGATTTTTAGAAAAGAACTGTTACATGGAAATACTCTTTAACAGTATTAAAAATGACCTCACCTGTCCCCTAACGTGCCTCCCAGTCTTAGCCTACATCCATATGAAGACGAAATGAAATGTCCAAATGATAAAAACTTCAGCGGATACACCTAAACTAGTCTCTGTGTGCACATGTCCTTAAAATGCACCTTGCTGTGCGTGGTTGCTTTACTTTTAAACATCATAATACTTCTACCTCTTTATAATCATTTAATTTTAATCCATTTAATAGTTGTAACCGTGTGGTAGTAGGATGCAGCTGTATAATTTCTAAAGTGTTAAAACAGATTTATGAAAACATTCATGAAGTAGACATCATCTCTATTGTGTTCCGATGCACAAACCACCCGAAGTCTTATTTATTACGATGGAGGTGTTGTCGGGAGCCAGATGTGGTTTAAGATGGCAGCATTTGTTCATTAAGTATTTTTTAGCTGGGTGATGCATTGATTATGCATTACAAGTGATTTATTAGATGCTGATGTTTTACAAGCTTGAACACAAATGAGGTGACTGAGGCACCTCATTCCTAGCAGCACAGTGGGACCATTACTCAGCATTTTTGTCAGATTTGTCACATTTACGTGCATACCATGTGGAAATAATATCTAACTGAGAGACACAAGAGCTCTGCTGATGTTCTCAGATCATTTCTGTATTAAAAGATGCAGAGTTTTTGCTCCAGTGAGCAGCAGAAAGTTCAGGAATGAGTTTTTGTACTAAAAGTCAGAGGTTGTGAATAGATTAACTTTGTGTACTATGACCTTAAAATCTATCAGCAGACTGTCTCCGGGTAACTACAGGGACCCAAGAACATCAGCAATGTGATCCATTTTCTTTGTTCCAGTTAAAACGCTGGCAGTCTCTCTCTCTGTACCAGCAGTAATTGATTTACTGACTTTTTGGCAGACCTTAGAGGATTGCATTGCAGTAGTTGAAGTTTGTCTGAAAATAAAAGCTTCTCTGTATCAAGTACAAAGAATTGTACAAGAAAAGCAAGGCACAATCACTCACACATACCCATCATGGTTATGCTGCTTATTTTCTTTTACTTTACAGGCTTTTTAACACGTTTACTTTCATTTTGAGAGCCATAATGAGTATCCATGACCTGGACTTTGTCCTGTTTATAGTTTTATCTGATTTAGGATTAAATGTAGAGCACAATGTTAACATTGATTCTGAGAAGTTTAGGTTTCAGCTTCAGTTGCCCATTCAAAGGTGTGCTAATTTTTTTTAAAAATTAGCCCTTGATTTTTTGTCAGATGTCTGGATATTTATCCACTTCTGGGCCAATATAATAAAATTCTTGTAACATATGTTTTAGGTTATGTCTCCAGACTGGACCAAGTCATGAATCAAAGATGCAAACTTCCTCTGTCCTCAAAACCAGTTTTATTCAACTCATTTAAAATAGTAATAAAAGAGCCAATGTCCAGGTCCAACAGTTCAGTGGGTAGTCATCAGCATAGTTCATGACTGACAGTTGCTGTGCTTGTAAATGACGACGTAATTGACAGTTCTTCTGATGTTCTCAGCTCATTTCTGCATTAAAAGATACATAGCTTCTGCTCCGGTCGTCAGCAGAAAGGTCAGTAACTTAATCATGAAGGTGTTAAAATGTTTGCAGAACTATGTGAAATCGGTGTTCAGCTTGTAGCATCTGTTAGGGAGCTGTATTAAAAGCAGCTGCTTAAATGTGTGAAAAACCCCTTTGTTCAAACAAATATAGCTATAAACCATCCGAATGTGGTCACTGGACTTCTGTGTCCTGAGATGTTTGTCACCACAGTGATGGCAGGAGATCCTTTGGGTCCTGTAAATTGCAGGTTAGACCTTCTGTTATTTAGGCTTAATTATAGAGGTGGAAATCTTCATCAAAATTTGACTGAATTACAATTCAGGTGGCCACGATGTGATTATAAAAATACTTTTGATGCTTCTTTATTTCTTGTGTGACGACCAGACTACTACAACTTTCCAAGTGGAAACATGTTACACTTCTCCTATTTGTGACAAACAACAAAGAAGAAAACCTATCCTAGTGGTCTTGGTCTTGACTCAACCATCTTGTTTGTTATTTGCCTACCACAGGCAGTCCAGGTGCTGCAATGTTTGAGTTCCACTTTTTGCATTCCTCAACATTGTGTTATTAATTAGCACATAGTAATGTATACATCAATTCAAAATGTGCACATTGAAATGCATCTTTAAAAAACTACTTTTTCCCCTACCCCTACTTGGCTATCATTTTGGAACAGATCAGTGTTTGTCAGGGAATTTTGTAATCTTTATGTGGGGTTTTCAGTAATTTTCAGATAGAAGACAGACAGATGGAGGTTTTGCATATCAAAATAACAAACAATGAATGCCAAGATCCAAGGCATCCCAAAAAGTTATTGTATGAGGATTTTCTGTGTAATTCACTCCGCTTGTTTGGTCTTTTCATCCACATGTCTGAACATTATTTGGGAAAAGTAGAAGACCCAGACATGAGCCTTGTGGTACTCCTTATTGAGCCTGTTCATATTTCTATTTCATATCTGGGTGTTCATGTCATCAAGAGGAAATGCACTGTGATTTTGCATATTCCAAGGATTTATTTCCCAATTATTAAAAAGTCAAGTTAGTACAGTGAAACAAAAAGCTGCAAAGATGTCTTTTCTTACAATATTTCGAATCAGTTAAAGTTAACTGAGCTCTTTAAAGAAAAACAAAGATGCTAGCCTAAGAAATATAAGTAAATATATCATTTCATGGTTGAAAAATGTATAAAAAAAAATACAAACAAGTAAAAGCAGAAAACAAAGTGGCATAAATCAGTTTTTATGACAGGTGTGGCATGTTGAGCCTGGCTGAGCTTTTGTAAAACCGCTGCCTCTTGTCAACAGAGGCTCCTACAGCGAGACATCGCTCCCCACTTGCTGTGTCATACGGTAGACAGGTAACGCTATCAGGAACTGCAGATGGAAGAACAGCAGCACTGGCATTAAAACAGACTGGCTTAACTCCAGCTGTGCATTGTTTTCAATCGTGCATTTCGCTAAAAGCAAAGCCAGCAAGGCAGGCTCACAACCTTCGTCAGGAAAGGCAAATGAAGCTCCTTGACGTCCTTGGGGGGAGCAGCCGTGGCACTGTTGCCCTAAACAGGAGCGCTGGGAGCTGCAGTGAACAGAAAATGCTTCTAATTAGTGCTGGCTGTGACTTCCCTTTATTGCCAGGCTCTTTGATATGACAGCACTGTAAGAGCACATATGAGTGAATACTCAGTGAAGGCTCAGGAGGTTGGCCGAGAGAAAGAAAGTGTGAAGGATACTGCCTGCATACATAGAAAATTGTTATGGTTAAATGCAGATGAGTGCAAAATAAGGCTGCAGCAAGCTGAGGATGTTGCTGTCTGTTTATTCAGGCAACAAAAATACACCTCTGTGTTTAGCTTGTAGCATCTGATAGGGCAAAGGAGTTGAATTCAAGTCTGTGCAGTATCAAAGTTTCCATCTATTTTTCCCCAATAATTATGACCTTATTTCTACAGAAGCTACAAATGAAAATGGGAATATTCAGACTTAATAATCAGGAACAATTTGTTTCTCTGTCAGTTCAGCTAATTTAGAACTTGGTATCTTAAATAAAAATATAAATTTAATCGCAGTATTGCATAAAAATAAACAGACAAATTGTAAAATAGTCAGCCTCCACTTGCAATTCATAGAGCTTGCCATCTTAGTGACAACAATCAGATCCACTAAGACTAAAACCAGTGTCAATGAGCCTGTTTAAAAAATCTGATAATATTTAGAGGTCTGGAGTTATCAGATTATTCAAATGGTCATTAGGACAGCATCTGTGGATGTGCAAAAACTGCTTCACTTCTGTCTTTTTAATGGAAAATATTGAAAAGACTGAAGCAACGCCATCACATGAGCGGAACATAAGAAAAACGAGGGCATGCAGAGCAGGAAGTCAGAGTATAAACAAAGTAAATCGTTTACATGTAGTCTACTTTGCAGGCTTATTAATTCTAGAAGACAGGATGTTTTGAAAATACCGATAAGCTATGTCACTATGTAGGCACATAGTCTGAAGAAATTCAATAATGGACTGGAATATCCATTTCACAAGATACGGAGACTTCAGATCTAATTATTTACAATCTATCCGATTATCCTCAAGTATCAGATTTTAATGTTCATGTAAACAGAGTCAAGCTCTGCTACTTAACAGTTGCTGTGGTTACAGCCACTGCTGCAGGGAGGAGCTTTGGAGGCAAAGCCGAAGCACAGCAGAGAGGGAGCTGGCGGAGCCTTCAAGGTTTAGTCATTCTTTCAATCCAAAGTTAAATCTAAAACTTCATTGTTCTTGAGATTCTGTAAGTTTTACTTTTGCTGTTGAGCCTCTACTTGTGGAAATTTTTTTACCAGCATTCCTCATCCATATCTTTTTATATGTATTTTACTTGAACTCATGTTAAAACATGTGCCATTTAACAGAAGGCCAATGCCCTTTTGTTAAATCAGAGGTCTCAGTCAATCAGAGGTTTTTCTTTTGATGTGTGAATTTTTGCAGAACTTGTAACACATGAACAAAGTGTTCTCATTCTTTGATGCAAAATGCATCAATCTCTTTCATTTATTGTGTTGATGATGCGGTCACTTTGACACTGTGAGCGGGGACTCTGGTTGTGCAGAGACATGAAAGAGTTTGAATTTGAATGAAAATGAACCCACACATGCAGGATGTGAAATGAAACTCCTGTGTGTGTCCATCCGTGAGCAGGTGCTCTTCCTCTGTTTGTACCTCTGAACACTCTGACCGTCTCATTCCCTCTGTGCTGTATTGACCTTGTCAGAAGGATGCTGAGTGGAGCTGCGATAGACAGCCAGTTGGCTCCTTTGGGTTCAGCTGACTCTGCATTTTTATCTGCTGTTGTACTTTAATACTCAGCACATACTGTTTGGGTTCAGAACCATTTCAGTCATTCACTGTCACTCCATGACAGCCCAGTTTTCTGATGTTAAAGCTTTGTTTTAAACATAAAAGATGATCAAAGGAAGATGAACATTTTGTTTTTCTTCTTTTTTTTATTTGGCTATACAGCTAAACATAAAAAAAAAAAAAGTGATCTCTCACATAGGACGCTATCCTCGATTATAAGGATAGGGCAGTAGATGATAATCTGTGTGGCCATATAATGTGGCTTCTTCTTCTTCTTTGTTTATTTCACTGGTGCCACACAAACTACGTTGCTCAACACTGCCCCCAACAGTTTCTGATGGCACTGCTCCATTTGCTGTGGGAGAAGCATCCACAAGAACTCTGGAAACAGACCAAATTATGCATGTAAAGGACACAAGAGACCGACGGAAGGCTTTGTATCCAGCTTTAGCATAAAGCAGGCATCCTCATCTCCGGTTCTAATGGCTCACTGTCCTTCACACTTTCACTGTATTCCTGCTGCAACACAGCTGACTCAAATTAATAGGTCAGTAGCAGACTTGTGCAGAGTTTGCCAGAGATCCTTTTTACTCAAATTAGGTGTGTTGAAGCAGGGAAACATTTAAAACATGCACGACATGTATTAGTTTGGGATCACTAGCATAAACGTAAATGAGCCATTAGTCTATGAATTCCCAGAGTCCCAGAGTTTAGACTCTTCCAGCACAATGCTCTCTAATGTCTTTAGTACCAGAAAGCAGGATAAAACTGTTTACCTAAGTCCCAGGTTATTTACTTCCAGGCATTAAATTGTGATTTAATTCAGCTCTGACTTGGATTAAAGGGAGACTTTCGTTGTTTACAATAAAGTTTAAATATGCACCATTCCTTGAGAAGCACCTGCTCCAGGACTCAACAATAACAAAAACTACATTTTAAAAAAAAAACAAAAAACAACATACTTTTAAGACACTTTTTAGGATTTTAGCATCAAATGCATCATGTTTAGTTTGAGTAACTGTACTGAAATGCTGCATGTAGTGGTGTACCTTTCTGCACAGAAGTTTTAGGAAGGAAACGTATCGACCAGAGAGAAGGCATAACTTATTCATCAACAGCTAAATGCTGCAGTCGCAGTGCATCTTGGACATAGTGTTAAAGTCTGAAAATAATCTGGTATGTTGCTAACAGTCAGTCAGACAAAGTCTAATTTAATACAAATCTTAACTTTCATAACTTTAAAATGATATTGTATCAGCATGAATCACAGCTTTATTATCACTGCTGGAACATACTGCATGTTGGTGTTTGGTTTTTATTGTTTTCACATGCTGTACTTGAGCTCTGTGTACACATTTCCTCGCCCTCACTCGTACTGTAGACTGGAGCTGTCGCCAAGGCAGGCACAGATGGACCTGATGCACAGGATGTGGCCAGCATCCCGTCTCCTTCGACACCCTCTCATCCCCGTTAATGAGAGCTGGTGCAAATCCGCTGCGCCATCAGAGCTGCGAAGTCGTACCAGTCATTCAGAGATGCTGAGATTGCTCAGCAGACATGATTGGCTTCTGTGAGTAGCAGAAGGAGAAGACGGAAGGTGAGACAGATCTGCTGAGAATGTAAGGCAGCTGGTGCAACGGAGTAGAAACACACACTCATCAATGGTGGACGAGCATTTAAGGTTCGACCCACAACACCCTCACGGAGTGCCTTTCTTCACTCAGATCTTGCATATTTCTATTTATTTATTTTATTAATTATCTTTATCTGCCATACTCGTCATTGGCGTTGATTTAACTGAAGGCAAATAAGCGCCTTGGACAAAGTTATTATTGCCTTCACACATAAAGCACCTGTTTTAGCCTTTGATTTGCATCTCTCTGAATGTGCTGAAAAAGAAAACCGGGATTTTGCTGTGAGGCAAAGGTGCTAATTGTGTGCCGAGTGTACTAATTATTAATAGATCACTGTTTAAGTATGTTGGATAAATATTTGTTTCCCAGACAACTATTCTACCACCACCACAAGTTTGTTATTATAGTTTTAAGTTGGATTTCTATATAACTATTATTAATGGATTGCCCACAACAATTTGAGAATACATTCATGTTTGTCTGAAAATGAAAATAATAAAGCTCTGATTATGCCTTGTTTTCAGGATTATGGAAAACAAAACTAGAAGCGCTCAGAGAGTGCTTGTATTTATTTATCTTTTTACCCTCTGCCAATGATTGTGGGCATTATTTTTGAGTTAGAAGCTCTAAAGGCTAAATTATCCCAATCTCCTTATAGTTAAAAATCCTTTAAAATTTAGGCAGTGATCCAGATTACCCCTAAAATCTAAAACACTTGTTTCTTATTCCATTTCTAAAATTTCCAGACAGACAAACCAGTGCTGCCAAATCCATGACCTCTGCCTTGGCGGAGGTAACTACAACTAGCCTGTTATTAGCAATTATTATTATTAACCCTGTATTTCGTGGATGTTAATGTATTTGTTTCCATTTGATTCAAACCTCAGTACTAAATCTGCTAGTAATTCAAAGCTGCTAGCATGAAAAAGCAACATAAGTCTCAGTGTAAAAAGATGCAAAGTCATCTTCCATTTTTCCCAATTTATGTTGTTTCTAAGACGGATTACCAAACATTGATTTAAATGTTTTATACAAAATCAACACTGTAACATAACTTCATGGTTTTACTAGTTATTATCCTTCATTGTTGTGAACAATTATTAACCCTGTATTTTGTAGCTGTTTGTTTCCATTTAGGTCCAAACCTCAACATTAAACCTGTTAGCCTATTAAAGCTACTAGCATGAAAAAGCAGCATTAATCTTAGTGTAAACAAATATGAAGACAATGTCCTGTTTTCATTGCGTTAGTGTTACAACTCCAGGACAAAATGTCACTTACTTGAAAAATAAATAATACAATCATAAAGTCATTTTCTCAGTTTGCAAGCTCAATGTTTTAATGTGACTCAAAAAGAAATGCTAATTTAGCTTAGCTAAACATTTTGGTTCGTGCTAACTCAAACACTGGCTCCAGTGTATGCATGTATCTCCCATGCCAACTAGTTACATTTCTCTTTTTGTTTTTGTTAAAAATTAACATTGCACAATCAACATCAAACCTGCTAATGGTTTAAACCCGCTAGCATTTAAAAAAATTATAAAATAAAAAGTTGACTTCCTGTTGTCACTACATGTAACATTACAACTCAATGTAAACATGCCACTTATAAGGTTCATTACAATAAAAGCCATTTCCACAGTTCTTAGCTTGTTCTTAATGTGAGTTAGCAAGAAATGTCAGCTTAGTGTTGCTAAATATTGTGGCTTAAACACTGACTCCATGTGTCTCCCACTTTTATGTTTTTAAGACAATTAACTAAGTACTTATTTTTATTTATTCATTATTCAATAATGTAATTATTTTTATTTACATTTAAATTTTCATGGTTCCAGTTTTTAGAGGCTGAGAAATAAAGATTTTAGTCGATGCTAACAGTCTATCCTCAGGTTTTAGGAGGTTTTTAAAATTATACAAAGGTTTTGGAGCATTTTTCTAATAACTAAAAGTATAATTTTAGATCCCATACTGCATTTATTTTAGTTTAAAAAGTCTACACCCAGTATGATTAACTTTACCAGTGAGAAGAAATCTTACATTAGGGGAAAAATTATAGATAACAAATGCTGATTTTTAACAATATCTTTATTAATAATTATTTTTAAATATGAAGTGGCCATTTTTCCTAACATGGGTGTTAATTTAAACAACCTTACAACAGTAGCAGTAAATGTTTGATATGAATTAAATAAATGTTGTGCAGGTATGGTGTCCAAAAACCACAAAAACTAACAGTAGATATAGATTTGCACTAGACCAAATCCAGGGACAGGTACCATTTAATATGTTAAAAAATGAACCCTTACCTTTCAAAATGTTGTTTCTAAATTGCAAATTTTAGATAAAACCATATAAGGTTTTTAGTTATTTTATAGTTTCTTTGTTACAAGGGAGCCCTTCAAAATATCAAAGGTCCCAGTTTTCATGTCTTGTATTCAAAACCTTCTGTGATCAGAGCAGTTAGTGTATACACTGGAGGTTGTGTGGGAACAGAGATGTGGGTGGATGCTGTTCCTCACACTGAACTTTGTCTTCCTTCCTGCTCTTGGTGTTCCACAGAAACATCCGTCTCCAGACCAGTGCACCGGCCCGTCCTGCCCCATCCCTCCACCACAATGAACTCATCACCGCACAACTCCCGCGCCCCCATCGACATCCTGGAGGAGCTTCAGCTGATTGCTGCACAGAATCTGGAAAGACTGGACATCAACAAATACTACGAGGTGGTCCGTGAGCTAGGCAAGGGCACCTATGGGAAAGTGGACCTGGTCATCCACAAAATCAGAGGTAACAACTGGAATCGCTACTTTTATTTATCCATGAATCTGTCCTCATTGGTTTATGAAGTGTAAAAAGTGATGGGTTCATATTGCTTCAACCTAAATCTAAAACTTGGATTCAGATTTTGCAATCAGCACATCAAACTAAGGCCTTCACTAAAGCTCCACTTTAACCCATAAAACTCAGAGCCATATTTTGCTACTTTGGCCTGTCATTATTTTATTTATTTATTCATATTTTTATGTAAAAATGCATGTGGAAGCTGAACCTTTTAATCCCAGTCAACATCCAGACATGATGTTTTCAGGACAGCCTCAATTGTCATTTTATTAGGCCAGAATGATGTAAATGAATGTATCAAAAGATATAGTAGCACAAAGGCCAACCAAAACAAGAAAACAGAACTTATTACTAACAGAACATTGTAGAAATAACACACAGATCAGCCTTTTCTCATATGCATGTCATTCTGTCAAGTCTTGGTTTTCAAAAATAAAAATATTGGCATTGAAACAAACACAACAGAAACTATTTATATATTTACACTTTTTTTTTCCTCAAACTGATTTTTGCTATTTACAGTTATTCTACAATTTTTCTACTATCCTTACAAAACCATCTCCAACTCAGCTGACTTTTTGACACCACCACGCATCCAAAATATCATCTTGGCTTTATTCCAGCCATAGAGGAGCATTAGTTTTGTTCTTTTCAGACAGACATAGAATTTTCTTCTAATTGGACATTACCGATTATTTAAGCTATGTGATTGGTCAAACTCTTAACAGGATGTGGCTTCATCACAATTTTCGTGTAAAAATAGAGGTCTCTTAGCAACATAGTAATGATAGTGATATTTCTATATTATGAAATTATGATAAATAATGGTTATTTCATGGCTCACCTATTATGGATTTACCATATAGAGTCTCAGAATAAACATTACATGTTGTGACTGGATTGTAAACCTCTGGGATGGAATATAATATAAACGTATGGAAAACTTCCATACATAAAGGCAGTTTACTCCACAGGGTTACACACTACCGATCCTGAGAAATTGTTGACAATATAAGTGATCGTGGAGCACTGATGTTCTGGTAGAGTAAAAGACACAAAAGTACAGCTCACAAAGTAATTAATGCCACTTTTAATTATCCAAACCCCGCTTGTTCTAATTCTCTGTTGAAAAAGACACTAAAGTAGATCCAAACATGAAAAAAAAAAACTTTTGTGGGTGAAGATATCTGACTGACATCCAGACATTTATTTGGCCTAAAACTGAGTAAATCTAGCAGGTTGCAGATGCAGGAAATAGGATTATGTTTTTGTTTATGATTCAGAATGATAATGCTGGACTGATGTACGGCAGCACATGAGACTCAAAAAATAATGTTTGCGTAATCATTGCAAAGTAAAATGCACATGTTCACCCCTGAAGTGTTTACTGCCACAAAAATAATTCTGACAGCCAAATCAGAGGTAATGCAAGCTGCTGTTCTACAGGGATTTGGCACAGGTCACAATCCAGACTGCTGAAATTCACCACTCAGCTAACAGAAAATCTGCATCAGTGCCAAACGTTAAAAGCCAAAAAAGTTGCCATCTGCTCAGTGCCTCTCCATAGTCTCTTTTTTGGAGCACAAAGCCTCAGCTTCGCCACTTGTTTTGAGTGGCTGCAGCCTATCACGCAGATGAATTCTGACCTTTTCCAGCTGCTGAAGTGTGCACTTGAAGGATGCACAAAAACCTCATGTTCCTGCACCACCGACATTTTCTCAGAGCCATCAGGGACAAGTGCATCTTTAATCGCCTGCCCTCCAAAGTCCTAACAGAAAATGAAGTCAACAAATGAAATAAATGGGCTGATGATGTAGACGTTTCTGACCTTTTTAATTATTTTGCAAAAATGCTTTTATATTGAGGAGACAATGTCTTATTTTACCATCTGTTCCATCCACAGTTACTTCATTTATTTTTTATTTACTCAGGCTACAGTTAATTATCTTTCTAGTCACAATTTCCTGTTATACTTCAAGAAAGATTCAATTTAAATGCGTTTCCCTAAGTCCTAAAAGGCCTGAGCTCTACAACATTATAATTTGTCTCAGGGATTAATAAAGTTTTTTCCTTTCTTCATTCATTTCTTTTAATTTAATTTATTTTTCAAGTCTTTGCCTTTGTCCTATTTATAAATATATTGTCTTTTTCAATTGATATGCATGTTAATTAGTCTTTTATGCGAGTATAAACACATTTTATGCCGTCTATTTTTCGGTTACTTTTAGGGGTGGAACTCAATTAAACAAATTAATTTAATTAATTAGAGTCTTTGAAACTAATTAACCTCAATTAATCGCATAACAATTGCCCTATGAAGTAGAATTTTTTTTCTTCAATGTTTAATTTTTGTTTTTCAATTTTAGTGGACAACTGAATCAAATAATAGACACATACAATAATATTGTAAACTCAAGCTCTAGTAATGTCTGCATTTCAATTCAAAACAGTTCATAACAGTAGTAAAACCAGTAGATTATTAAATAGAAAATATACCTGGCAGGTTAAAGTGCCATTGTAAGCACTGTTTAAAGTCAAACAGCCATTACAAAAATAAATTTCTAAATGAATAATTAGATATAATTGAAACCAACATAGAAGCCCAATGGTATTATATCTAATGTTTACTATGAGGGGCTAAAAAGCACAAGACGTCAAAAAAGTAAAATTACGGATTACAAAAGTTAAATGTTTTTACTTTGGTTTTGCATTTATGCATTAATTAATTATTCAATATTTAATAAATGACTTCTTCACTAAAAGAAAAAATATTTATTCTTCCTCAAAAGTAGATTAGATTTCATTTCTGCTCTAAAAATCACAGTTGTAGCTTCTACAGGAATTATCTAAGTTCCTCTGAGCAGATGGTGTTTATCTTAGAGCATATCGGTCAGAAGGCTGATTTCAGAACTAATCATTCATGCAAACATGAAACATACAAACAGTTGTGTTTTCAACATTTTGCAGGGGGCTATTTGCTTATTTTAATTTAAAACAATGAAGAAGATGTTCTAATTTAGAAAGCCAATGTTTACCTTATGAGTAGCTGCTATATATTTATGCTATGTGGCTTTCAGTATTTTCCCGAAGTGAAAATTGAAAATTAAAACTCACATTATTTTCCAACTTTTTGATTACTTTTTTTCTTTTACATTAATTCTCGCAAGTCAAGGAGCAGATGACAAAAAGAAACAAAAGGAAATTTTGACGTTGCAGTGTTGGATATGAAAAAGTCTGAATTTCCAGTTGCATCTGAATGCAGAGATATACTCTGGGTACAAAAGGCTGATTTCTTAAAAGATTAAGTTCAATTACTGTGGTAATAGATGAAAAAGATGCTATTTGAGTGTAAAACACACTAAAAAATTAAAATTTTTCACAGATTTTAATTGATAGAAAACAGAGATTAACTTTTTTGTGTGCCGTACAAACAGCCCTCAAGTCATAGCATCAATGTTATTGGCTTAAATAATCATATAATAAAAATCTGATATAGTGTAAGCCACAGTAAAAATTTGGGCAGAAAGTAATAAGGGTTTTAAAACAAATTACATTCACTTCTATGCTGACGACTTGCGACTATATGTAGCAGTTGATCCTGAAGTCTGAGGCCCATTTACTGCACATATGAAAGCACCTGCTGCCTCAAAAAGCATCGAGATGAAACATTAGTTTAAAAGGGCAAATGCAGAAGCTATTCAGGGTGTAATCTGTTCAGAGATGCTGGAAAACAACAGATATTGTCAGAGAAACATATTTTCCATTTCTCTTCAATAGCAAACAGTTTCACATCTGTCTCTAAAAGCAAACAAGATCTGTTAATGACTAATTCTGAATTACATCAAATAAAAGCTTCAAAATTGGAGCTCAAGATTTGGTGTTATAACTGACAGCCTATTAAAGATTCCCTTAAAGAGAATTAATTCTTGTTGCAACCGGTATTTGTTTTTTAGTTTAAGAAAGTCCCCAAAGCCTCTCGTAATGGACATAAGAATGAACAGAAAGCCTCTCCTGACCTTTCCTAAAGTGGCTGCACTCTGAAAAACCCACAAAGCACTTTGCAGAGCTGATCCGGTGGTATTGGAGAAGTCCCCGCTGACACCCTGACTGTTGGTGCAGGGAAATTATAGGCCGACGTGGCAGTTATGCAGGTTGTTGTGTGGAGTTTTTCTCTCCGTTTGGCCATTTATCTTATCTCACTGCTCCTCCCCATCATTGGTGGCTGAGGAGAGATGAGAAGAGGCATGTTTGGGCAGCTAAATTCATTTCTGCGGAGCTTTCACATTGTTATGACATTTGAAATAATTTCCTTGTCCGTGGTTTTCTAATCTCATCATCGACTCTTTGAGGACAGCTGTAAAAATGTCACTTCGTTTCAATATGTCCAGCATGAAAATAAATCAGGAAGATCCTGACTGCACTGTTGAAGCATAACTAGCCTGGCTGAGGATTTGAAATACTTAGTTTAAATCTCCAGCAGAAGACATCAGGATTTAAGTCTGCATGGAGATTTTTAATTATTCATCAAATAGTTTTAATTAAGTTTCCAGCAAGCAATTAGGCAGCTGTGACATAAATCCCTTAACACTTTAATAGAGTGGAAAAGAACTAGTTATGTAACTCTGTCCTGTCCTTGATTTTTCAGGCACAAAAATGGCTCTGAAGTTTCTGAGGAAGAAAACCACCAAGCTGAAGAGCTTCCTGAGGGAGTACAGCATCTCCCTCTACCTATCTCCTTGCCCTTTCATCATCAACATGTACGGCATTGCCTTTGAAACAGACGAGTTCTACATCTTTGCTCAGGAGTACGCTCTGGCAGGAGATCTTTTTGACATCATCCCTCCACAGGTGAGAACTGCCTTTCAAATATCTACACACAGAAACATCGACTGACATTCCTATAAATGTTGTTCCTTTAACCACAAATCTGGGTTTTCATATTTCATCTTTATTGTAGTGCATAGCATATAAAGTTATATTTTCATCCTACCAAAACTAAAAAGCCACAGAATCACAAAGAGTTAATGTTACTTATTGGTATGAGATGCCGTCAGGTCTGCCAAGAATAATGTCCTTGTTCCAGGATATAAAAATCTACTTTTATATTTGAACTTTTACAGTGAAATGTCAGACTCACCTGTGCCCTTTAACTAGAAAACCTACAACAGCACTCATCTGGGATTCTCGGAAAGTTTTATTGAAATTCGGCTCACATTAAATGAAATGTTAGGACTATTATTAAGAGAAGGTATTTTTGTATATTTCACATAAACACAAATTTGTATGGAGCTGGGATAAGGACATAAGCTTAATAGGTTGTATCTCTGTGTTTGAAATGGTAACAACTACAGATACTAATCTATTAATATGAATTCATTCTGCAAGTCAAAATATACAAGTCAATACAAGAAAATGATCAAGGGTAGTGTGACTGTCACCACTCCCTAAAAGATGGGATGGTTTACCAGTAATTAAAGGTTTATTTCTGAAGTGGACATATTTTAAAACTTGTAATGTTGACCTGTATTTTTTGTGACTTGTATTTTCAGACTTGTAAAATGTACTTGTATTTTCTAACTTAAATGTTCAGGGTTAGGGAAGAATTAATTCATAAAACTACATTTGTATCTGTATTACTTGTTACACTTACTAATATGAAGATAAAAGTTACTAAATGTTTCCATCTTCATAGCTCCATACATTTGTAGCACATTAACTGTTTTGGAAGGAATAAACAAGGCTTCTTACTGTTGTCATATACAAGTATGTGTAAAAGAAGGGACATCCTCATTTAATTCTAAGGTTGTACATTTTAGAATATTTTAAAGAAATCATCTACTTTCTACCAGGTTTAAAAATTATATCAGTACAACTTTAGATGAACAACAAGGTGACATATTGCTGAGACATTATTTATTTAACAAAAACTAAGCTTGTAATTGAATATGCAATATCAAGAATGAAATACATCAGTAATGATCTTAAAGGTGCAATTGTTGCTGCTCATCAATCTGGGAATCTGGGACATTTAAAAAAATATTTAGAATCCATAATTTTTTATAAGTGGAAAAAATTCAAGACAGCTCTCAATTTTTCAAGGAATGGATGTCCCAGCAAGTTTAGCCCGAAGTCCGACCAAAAAGCTACATCTCAGACTCTTGAGGCCTCAGTTACCATGTAAAATGTTAAAGACCATGACAGTCCAATTAGAAAAAGACTAAAAAAAGTATGGCATGTTTGGAAGGGTTGCAGGAGAAAGCCTCTTCTCTTTCAAAAAAAACATGGCAGCACAGCTTAGGTTTGCATTTGTACAAACCACAAGATTTCTGGAACAATGTCCTTTAGACAGGCCAGACCACAGAGGAGATGTATGGTCAAAATGCACAAAAACCAAACACAGCATATCATCTCAAACACTTCTTAGCAACTGTTGTGCACTGTAGTGAAGGGATGATGCTCTGGGCTTGTTCTGCAGCCACTGAACCTGAACACCTTGCAGTCTTCGAGTGGACCATGAACTCCTCTGGATACCAAAGTTTTCTATGGCCCTTTCCCTCTAGTACTTAGCCCAACCTGACACCATCCCTCTTTAAAACCTCAAAGCCAAGACTGTGGAAAACAACAATGGCAGCAGTGGCAGCAGAGATGGTGTTTCATGAACACCATGGTCCAACACAGAGATGAAGACCTTTTTGTGCTTGTTGGCCAATGAAAAAATCCAGTGCGAGCTGGACAGCGCAACTCATAATGAGAAGTTTCTAGCAGTTGGCGAAGTTGTTGTTCTGCATGTCTTGCAAACAAATGACTTAACGATACTTACTAGCCGCCTTGCTAAGACGACTCCACCCACACTGAACGCGATGTCAGTTGCCCGCTATTGTAATGGGAACAATCAAAACTGAGGTGGTGTGGTGTCGGCTGAATTAAGGTAGGTCTAAGTGGACACTAGTGGGAAAGTGCCATTAGAGTCTAATGTGAGGCCATATCTGACAGACAACTGTTGCTAAAGAATTAAGGTGTTGACATACTCCAAAGTCCAGACCTCAACCTGCTATTGGTGTCATTAGACTGAGGGTTCTGTGTTTCCTGACCTTTCTGTCCTGCTCTCTCTGTTCAGGTGGGACTCCCTGAGGCAGTGGCGAAGCGCTGTGTCCACCAGGTGGCCATCGCCTTGGACTACCTGCACTGTAAGAAGCTGGTCCACAGGGACATCAAACCCGAGAACGTCCTCATTTTTGACACAGAGTGTAGAAAGGTCAAGCTGTCAGACTTTGGCATGACACGGCGTGCTGGCTCCCCTGTGAAGCGTGTGAGCGGCACGATCCCGTATACGGCGCCTGAGCTATGCGACACCTCTCGTCATGAGGGCTTCTGCGTCGACTACAGCACAGATGTGTGGGCATTTGGCGTGCTGCTGTTCTGCATGCTAACAGGAAACTTCCCCTGGGAGAAGGCCATGCCCAGCGACTCCTTCTACGAGGAGTTTGTCCGTTGGCAGCGACGTCGGACAGGAACGGTGCCGTCGCAGTGGCGCCGCTTCACCGATGAAGCCCTGCGGATGTTTCGCAGGCTCCTCTCCATCGAGCAAGAGCGCCGCTGCTCTGTCAAAGAAGTTTTCAGCTACTTCAACCAGTGCTGGATGTTGGACACGGAGAACGGGAATGTCAGCGGGACATTAGCAGGTGCCGCGCCTCACCTGGACATCAGCTCATCCTCGTCCGAAGAGGATGTGTTAGTGGACAGGCTGAAGCAGCAGAGCCTGTCACCTGCCTGTGTGGCGGCAAAGGGGGGGATAATGATGGACACCCACTACTCCTCCATGTCCACCAACAGCTCGCCATCCTCCACTGGCAGCTACGATCGAGTCAACAGGGACAACGAACGTGGACGCATCCTGGTGACCACACCCATCGAGATCTGTGTGTAGAGACGTCAAGATGACGCTTTCAGGCGACCTGCACACATGTGTGCGCTAACAAGGAAGATTTCTCCAAGTGTGAAAAAGGGGAGAAAAGTGAGGAAGCGTGAAGGGACGGTGCGATGCATCAGGAAGTGAATGTTTGTTGTAGCTTCACTGCAGATTTCCCCGTTTTCCAATGAAGAATTAATCTGAGGAAATAACCCGTGTGGAAAATCACACGCCGTGGTGTCTCATCTGTGGTTTATGATTCAGAACATGAACTCAATGGAAAGAAGAAAAGCAGAAACAGGAACAAATATGAACAGAAACAACATAATCCACAAGCAATATGTTAAAAAAGAAGAAAATATCTGCAGAAAACAACGTGATCGGCTTTGTGCATAAAAGCGACCGTGACTTGTGTGTTTGTCGTTGTGAACCATTTTCATGTTTTTTTTTTTTGTAAAGTGTGTTCTTTTTTTTTTAGTTATTTATTTATGTCAGATTAATATATTCAGTAATTGTTTTATCAAAGATCTAAAACCTGTTTATTATCTTCTCTAAAAGAAGTAAAAACAATTAGTTGGAATAAATTAGTTACGTAGAAATTGTAGAAGCAGTTGTTGAGCTTTTTTTTTCGTCATGATCATGTTGTTGTGATCCCATTAAAGTAGATGTTTTTCCCTCTTTCATGTGTTTTTATGACGGCTAAACTTGCTGTACAGTAGCAGTCGAGTCTCAAGCTGATCCTAAACTGCAGTGTACTGGGACGGTTATTAAACATTAAACCTCAAGGTGAAGAAAATTCCCACTTTGTGACCATGTTTAATCATCTATTTGATTTCTCAACTTAAAAGAAAAATCATGTGGAAAATTTGGAAATATTTCTTTTCTCTGCTTGAATAAGAAAGAAAATTGAAGTTGTATTATTAGGAGTTAAAATTATTTTTAGTTTCCTTGAAAAGAAAAATCTTTAAACATTGAGAGCAGCAGAATTAAGCTTTGAGGACCGCTTTTTTTTTTTTTTTTTATGGTTTTAATTAAAAGGTTAAAGGCTGGACATGTGACACAAGCTGAATGAATGTAGAAAACAAAATTCTTTGAGATGTTGAGATTTAAGTGCTTTAGAAAACTTTTTTTTTCCCCGTTTGTGTATGTATTGCATGAAGTGACATTACTGTGTTGAACATTTTTGAAATAAAGCCCCTGATTAAAATAAATTCCTGTATCTCTGTATTTATTATTATAGAAAATTATGGCTATGTCTTATTTGTCTGCAAGATTTAAGCAAAAACTGTATTTCTTGAAGTCTGGTTGAAAGATGAGCAGGTATATTTTGGTGAAGGATAAAACCAGAAAGGTCCAAGTTGTTTTCTTAAGACAAAAGACTTCTGTAATCATTGTTAAAAAATTTAAACATGCTATTGATGAATTGAGGTTTGAATAAATCCCAACTACTCTCACCAGCCACTGTATCAAGTCCACCAGTTCAGTTCAACGTTAACACAAAAATCTAATCAGCCAATCACATGTTAGCTATTCAACACATTTACTCATGTAGACACGGTCAAGACGAGTAGCTGAAGTTCAAACTGAGCATCAGATTGAGGAAGAAATGGGATTTATGAGACTTTGAACATGGCCATTGGTGCCAGGCAGTATAGTCTGAATATTTCAGAAACTGATCAGCTCATCACTGAACACCATTCATACAGTTATTAGCTGCGTTCACATGGGGCACTTTTTAACTGAAAATCCAATCAGATTAGAAGGCATCATGTAAACACCTCAGCTTATCCGAATGGCCTTGATCGGAAAGAATTTTCAATCCGGTCAAGGGGAGTGGTTTGAACCTTTTCATGATCAGATCACCAGGAAAAAAAAGGGATGTAAACACTCATTCCGATTGTTTCTGAGCATGCTTGAACCATTTGGAGGTTACATGATGTAATGAGTTTCAGAGAGGACTGTGGCAGCTACAACATTTTTAGAAATCTTGTAGAGTTAAGGATTATTCAGCAAAAAAGTTAAAATAAGATTAAAAAATAAAACTTCTTCCACATTAGAATACACTGAGCATATCAAAGGCATTATGAGCATAATATTAAATCTTTCCATCATATAAACACATAGCTGATAGGATCATTTTATCTATAGTCATCATTTTTTGCTGATGACCATAATGTTGTGTCATCTGCATATATTGCCATGGTTGCATGTTTCAGTACAAGTGGAAAATCATTTGTAAAGACAGAAAATAAAAGTTGACCTAAACAACTACCCTGGGGCACCCCACAGCTGATCTTTTCCACCTCAGAATAGCTAAAATAAACTGTGTACTAACGATTACTAAGATAGCTTTCAATCCATTTAACAGCAGATGGCTCAAATCCATAACAAACTATCTTATTTAATAAAATACTATGATCTAAAATGTCAAAGGCTACACTTAAGTCCTAACAAATTCTTCTCATCAATCTCCTGTAGCCTATGATCAGTAATCTGAGTGAGTGCTGTAGTTGTGGAATGACCCACCTCATAAAATACTCTTGTATTTGATCATACACAATTTTTTCCATAATTCCATTTCATTGAATAAATGACTTCCAATCAATATTAAAATATCCTAAGAAGTAAATCTCATTTCCTATTTCACATGCATTATCCAACATTTCACATAACTGATCCAAGTACATTACAGTAGCATTCGGTGGTCTGTAACAGCATCCAACAAGGACAGGCCTTACATAAGGTAACTGTAACCATATTACTTCCACTCCTACTATGGCAAGATCTCTTCTAACTTTAACTGGAATATTGTTTTGAACATAACAAGCTACTCCCCCATCATGCAAGTTTCAATCCTGCCTATAAAATTTATAGCCATCTATATTAAATACAGGACTATTAATAGTTGAATCTAAGTGAGTTTCTATAGCTAATATCAGTAAATTATACTTCTGTAATAATTCTGAAATGTCAATTATTCCTTAAACTACAAATATCTCTCAGTCATATATTTGCCTCCTTTTTCTTCTCTTTACATTCCTTCTTTCTTTGTTTCCCCCTTTTCAGGTCCAGCATAAATATATAACAGTCAAAATAAAGAACAATAATCAAGCATCAAGGAGAGACCTAAATCCTCAAAGCTTTACTTGCATTATATCCTCTAAGCTCCTCTTGGCAAAACAAATTTGTTAAGCACAACGCGGCAGACAGACCACCGTCCTTATTTGCTATGATGCTGGATGGGACAAGTTAAAGAAAAGAAACTGCTGATCTCTAGGGTTTACATAGACTGATCCAAAATAAAAAAGAAAACGCCCAGTGAGCAGCAGTTGTCTGCAGAGCAAAGCCAAGCCTTTATGGTGCCCTAAGCAGAACTGATTTAGAGGGGGTCCTCAAACCACCACAGCCTGAGTGGTGTTTAAATATTACTGGTGCTTGATAATTTCATACATTGTAAATGTATGCATTCATTTGCATCATATGCTGTTGGCTACTAGCATAATTCTAATTATGGCTAACTCTGTAATTAGGGTATTAGCAACACGTCTTGGTGTCAGAGGTCAGAGGAGAATGGTCAGACTGGTTGGAGAAGATAGAAAGGCAACAGGAAGTCTTCTCAACACTGGTTCCAACCAGGTTTTACAGAATAGCATCTGATGCTGCGTTCAAATTCCTGCCAGCATTGTCTTCCTGCTTTCATTGTGGGGAAGCAGGAAGGGACTCTGGAAGTCTGTGTTGTTTTGCTTTGGTGTCTCAGCCAGAAGATGAAACACCAGAGGAAATAATGTTGCTCCACCTTCAACTTTTTCTCTCTGTTCATTAAAAATGAAACAAAGTAATCACCGCCAGAGCTGGGCGCTGTTCTCTCCAGGACTTTGAGTGAAATAGCTGTGATGAAGGCACAGTGGATGCCAGCATCTCATTTCTTTCTGATCAAACTGTGGATTTACAGCCAAGAAATCAACTCTAAGCAATATATGCAGTCCTGCTTCAACATTAGAACCCAAACAGCACTAACAACAGATTACTTTACAGTATTTTGAGCTGAACTGTAAGTTGGTCACATATTTATGCCCTAGTAAACTTAAAGCACCATGCAAAGCTGTAAACCCACTGAGGCATGTTCCAGGCCAGGCTATAATGAGCAGCTTTTCCTTCAAAACCTTGCTGGAAGCTGAATTATAAAAACTCCTACCAAGGTAGAGTCTGATTCAAAGTTACAGCTACACAAGCATCTGCACACTAACAGACCTGCTCAGAGGAGGCAGGAGATCTAAACTTTTCTGCTCACTGTTAGCCCAATAAAAACAGGGTTGATGTTCTCAGGTCTGAAGGTGGAATAAAAAAGTCACGTGCAGCTGAGCTAAGGACCAAAGATTCAGGCAACCCTGCCTTTCAGCATAATAATTAGAGCCGAGCCCTGAACTCACTGGTCTCATTCTGTCTCCCAGCAGCACAGTTATACATATTCACCAACAACAGTTTCAACATCAGATATATTCTACTGGGATTAAAATCTGTGTTTATGATATGTGCAAACCATTACATTCTGGTTTTATTCACATTTTGCACAGCATCCTGACTTTCTAAAATTGGGGTTGTAATTTTTTATGTTGTTATTTTGTGATTATGATTTAATTATTAGCTATTGAGCAGAAGATTCAATTTGCCCTACATAATTTGTTTCAGTGACTAATTCTAAACATTACCAGATACCATCATCAAGGTTCTAAAGTCTTGGTTGTGAAAAATTCTGGACTTGAACCATGGAGTAAGTTAACCTCAGGTTAAGGGGGGCTCCAACCCTTCGAAACAGGTGTCTGTCATACAGGTTGAAAACCTTTCATTTTGCAGGCTCATTCAGGCTGAGGTTCATATGTCTTCCAGCTTTCTAAAAGAAGTAAAAGCTAAAGCTATCTTCAGGACTCTCACCAGTGTCTAGCCAGTGTCAAACAGCCAAATAAAACTGCTTCATGATGGTTACCAGTTTTGTGGTGAGAATTCTGCAAAATAAATAGATTAAGCTATGGAAGGATAGGAGCGCCACAAAAAATAAAAGAATAAAACTGAAAAAAATAAGGAAATGAAAAAGGAAATATCTGGACAAATAATTATGAACATTTTGATTTTTTTTAGTTTATTTTCATAAAATTAAAAAAATTTTTATTCATTTATTTTTCCTATTGTTTTCCCTATATATTTCCTTATTATTAAGGCGACTGTAGCTCAGGAGGAAGAGCAGTCGTCTTCCAACCAGATTCCCCTGACTACATGTTGAAGTGCCCTTGAGCAAGACACTTAACCCCACGTTGCCTCCTGATGTGCCTCCCGCTTACCATATTATTCATGACTGCATGAAATCATGAGCAACAAGCACAATAGAGCGCCATCTTACATAAGTTGGACCAAAATCTTCAACTAGGTCTAATGTGAGACTTAAGCAACTATATTGCTTACTTTTACACTAATATTGTTTCAGAAAACAGATAATAATAGACAATTATAAAGGGTTAGTCCATTAGAGTAGAATACAGTCCATTTATGCCATCATTTGTGTGGGGATAGACTTCTCAGTTTGGACAAGAAGCCCCGCCCCAAAGCAGAAGACTCATTTCATTTTATACAATTCAAATTACAGAGTATGTATAGATTCAAGGACAAAGCACAGAAAATCCCCATATTCTCATTACAATATCATAATTAGATAATCCTGAACCAGCAGACACCAATAGATCCTCTATTTCCATTCACATAAGCAGATAATAACCATTTCCCACTGCTGCTAATGTATTTCACATTATGCACCAACATGCAGCTCAGAGCAGCAAACTGCAAGTTATTTATGTTTGATTTGTGTTGATTTCAGCAGCATTTTGTGCTGAGCCACCTGTAAAAGCAGCAAAGCTGTGCTGCAGATACTGAAGCATGACTGCGATCAGAGGAGCCTAAAAGCAGAGATAAGTCTGCAGCTGGAAGAAGCAAAGGGTTTTTATCCTGAGGCGGCGGGTGAAGAGTCGACTGAGAACTGAACAGAAGAAAGATAACAAAAACTGAGAGGGAGAGGACAATAAACAGAGAGCAGAGGAAATAGAGGAGGGGTTAAGGTGCAGCTGAGGGCATAAAACTGCAATGAGATGACAGTTCAGACATTTGTCCATTTTAAATATAAAATAAACACACTTGAAATAAAACCCCTGAAAGCAGATAAATGTGGTTTATTCATCAGTTTTAAAATATAAATGTAACACATTAAAACAATACATAAGATTTGGATCAAACATTGCAGCTGGTCTCTACAAAAACTCTACAATATGAAGATGTCCTCTGTGATAGATGGTATCAACACAGTGACGTCTTCTGCAGCTGCCAGGCGTTTCCAACAGGTGAGAGCACTGAGACTATTCTGGCAGCAGGAATACGGCAGGGGAGAAATGACATCCAGATGCAGCCACAGGTCAACAAGGCAGTCTGATAATGATGTGACAGGTGGGGGTGTAAAATGCTTCCAAATATAGGCTCCACAGCAGCTATATGATGAAATGACAAAGTGAGGTTGTGACTCAAAACCAGAGCTGGTGTGAAACTCTGTGGACTGAAAATAGTGAGAAATGAACTGCTTTTCATTACTGATGCAGCAACACGCAGCCCACATGCTCAGATGTTTGATGAAAAAATGGGATATATTTGGATTTTTGAGCAAATCAGTTCCAGAAACCGACAGGACCTGCAAGCACTTCTTTTCTTCAAGCGTTGAAGTCATATGAGATGTCACAACACTCAGTGGAAAAAAAAATATTTAACTCTATAACTGCAGGTGTGTATTCATAAAAATATATATATATATATATTATGGGGTGCCCAAGATAAGACAGAAGTTAGTGTGGATGTCCATTTAATAGAGAGCATTAACTGTGATGTTCAGCAGGACAGTTAACTTCGGTTAGAATCAGTGTGAATTCTGGGAGCTTGGGGGAGTCTGGAAACCAGGGACAAACCCTGTACTGGACCACCTCTGAAATCTGATAGGACACCGAAGTGCCACCTCAGGTGATTGACAGGTCACTGTAGGAGGACGGAAGCATCTTTCCAGACATGCATGGACCACCAGTTTCACCACACCATTTTGAAGTAAATAATAAAGTGGTTCCTGATTGGTCATCCTTTAAACATATTGGCATTTGGGTGAACATTTCTAGAAGAGATTTTGTCCCTGTGCAAGTACAACTAGTGTTATGTAAGACTATTAACCTAATGTTAGCATGAAGCTACATGCTAGCTCAAGATTAGCTTTAAGATAATGTGGGAAAACCATGGCATATTTAGTTTTCAGTGAGTGTCATTGGGGACTAAACATCAACTCAGCTAACAGGATTTTTACAATGGAGCTAAAAATAAACTATAAAGAAGCTCAAAAGAATATCTCAGTCTCATGTTTACTTGGCACTGACTAAGCTAGCGCTACATGATTCAGTTTCATTTAAACAGCTAACAAGGCTGCTAGTTGATAGCTACAATTTAAAAATGTGGAGAAGTATATCCTGTAACCAGTCTGATTTTGTATAGATAGATATGGAGATCTCCCTAATGTGGAGTTAGCCAAGTAAGTCATTGTGATCAGAAACAAAGATAGCATCTACCATAACCACTAGACAGTAAACCAAAGCTGATAGGGAAACTGTGCCACCAAACAACCAACATATTTCTATGGACCTTTTTGAACTTGTAAATATTTCCACTTAGTGATCCAGATTATTAATGGAAATATTTGTATTTTTTATAAAACATATTAACCTTACTTTAATTTCCAGGCTAAAATGTGGCTGTTTTTTTTAAGGCTAACAGAAGTATACCTAATAAACCCTCAAACCCAATGACCCTCTTACCGTAGTTTACACACTGGTTAGTCATGCATATAGCATTGGCTCTATGCTATATGCATCTATATGCATCTATAGGATTAGTTGTCACCTTCTCTCATTAAATTAAGAAACACATTCATTTCAATACTCTACTCAACTTTATTTACATAGCAATGCAAAAGAGGAACCTGAACTAACCCTCACAGATCCAAAAACATCATGAAAGGATGCAAGTAAAACAACTGAAATAATAATAATATTAATAATAATAATAATAATAAAAGATAAAGAAGACACTTTAGTTCCCATGTTAATAACCTTAGCAAGCTACCGATCACAGGGGTGGTCAATGAAATTAAAAGGGTGGCCCTGGCCCCTCGCAGCCCCACTCCACCCCCATTAAAACCATGATAATAAAACAGATTGTTTGAGCAAAATCTCTGAAAACACAGAAAATTGGTAAGTTTGTTTTGCGATCGACTGGTCCAACAAATTAAAAAAAAAGTCAAAATTTTTCCTTTAAACTTTCAAAGATAAAGAAAACAGAACAAAACAGATTGCTAAAATTCATCCAGGCCACCACAATATAGGCTGGTAAATGAACATTTTGTGTGCAATACGTTAGATTTTATAGATAAAAATGTAATTCCCATCAGAATAAAATTTCAATTCTGCTTCATTTTATTTCTTTTCCTTTTTATCACAGAAGCAAACTTGATTAGTGTGTGCAGATATACTTTTGTTCCACAGAGGATGACTCACTCATGGTCACTGAGGTTTTTATACATATGTAACAGACCCCTCTCTTATGGAACCAGTTCCCAATTTGGGTTCGGGAGGCAGACACCTTTTCTACATTAAAAACCTTTTCGATAAATCTTATAATTAGGGGAGGTTAGCCATTCTTTATGCTGCCATAGGCTTAGACTGCTCAGGGGACAACCCATGATGCACTGAGCATCTCTGTCTGTTATTTATTTTCCATGTATAAATTTTTGACAGTATTTGCATCATTAACTTGTAGTTCTCTTCTCTCTCAACTCAAAGTTGTGGTGCTTGTTGATCCATCTTTCCTGTCCTCTCCACCTCCGACCGGTCGAGATGGGCTTCTTCCCTGAGACGGGTTCTGGTTCTGCTGGGAGGTTTTCCTTTCCACTGTTGCCTGCTGCCCCATGCAGTTCAGGTTGGGGGACTGAATTGAAGACAAGATTTGGCTTGTATGAGCGGTTATTATAAACTGGACCACTAGGCTTGAATAGATTTTGTCTATGAATTGTCTTGAAAAGACATTTTTGTGAATTGGAAACACACAAAACTGTATTGAATTGAATCAACCCAAACTTGTAACTGGTTCTGCATCTGGCCAGTAAAATGTTTGGTTTTGTTTGTATCTCAGTCTTAAATAGTGACAGAAATGCATCCATTCGTCTCGATTAACTATGTGCTTTTTCCCCACATCAAGACCATGAACCTCTATTTTGTGCCTACTCTGATCAAAAAGTGTGGAAATGAAATTTCTTGCTTCTTTAACATACACAATGACTAGGCTATACAAGAAAACATTATTTTGCATGTAAAAATATCTAATTTATTTAGTTAATCTCGCTTGAATGAGCTTGGATGTTCATTCAAGTGGGAACAATTTTAACTATATTCAAATTTCTGTTTTTATTTTTGCCCAAAGTGATATTTCATTTTAAAGCTTTTACAGCTCATCAGTCATCAGACATATTTGTCTTCCAGGCTTATTGGTACCAAATTTGACTTTACAGCTTAATGAAGCAACAGATTTAAACAGGAGACCTTTATGTTTGGACATTATTTGGCTCAACGATGGCAAAAAACAATCAAAAAGGAACATCCTCTACTTGTTCTCTGCTGGCTGAGCTGTTATTTTCACTTTCTGGACAGCAGGGAGATTTAAAGTCAGAGAATAAATCCCTTCAGATGGTTGGTGATTTGCCAAACTTACAACCTTCTGGCAGCAAATAGCACATTTTGTTCCTGTGTCAGAGCAGTAGCAAGTGTAGATCTCAATTTATGGACAAACAACATCAACAAGAGCCTTTGAGAGCAAACTCAAGAGACACATTCTGAATTCATTTCTACATCTTAAGACAAAAAAAAACATGTTTACTTTTAACGGTTTTTATTAAACAGAAATTATTAATCTTTTAAGTCCTCAAATGATAAAGTTCAGGTTTGAAAACAAACTCAGAAGTGGATCATAACTTTGAAACAGCAACGGAAACACAAACATGGACAGATGATTCCAGTCAGATGTTACTGAAACTCACTAAAGGGTCAATTCACCCAAATCACAAAAGCACATTTTCAAGCTTCTTCTATATTTTCTTCTTTAATAACGTTGTGGGTTCATTTTTAGTTTTGTTTGCTGAGGATAAACCTCGCTGAGATGGGGCTGGCAGAGTGAGTCTGTGTGAGGTTCAATAATAAGAAGCTAATTATTACGGTTTTGTGGTTGCTCAGCAACACCATCCACACGTTTTTCAAACAGGGTTCATATACTTTAAAGACTTTTCTGAACTTAGTCCGAACAGAAAAGAAACTTCTAGAATCTGTGTGACTTAAAAGGTAATTCAACTTAATTTCAACTTAATGTTATTCCCATCTATGTAGGAGAGTCAATCTCTCTTTTACAGGAACAAAAAGATCCCCGAAAATGACAAAAATGTGTGGGTAGCTCAGCTGCAGAGCTACTGAGGTAGATTCTCTCTCGCTGACACTTGTCAGGACAGTCGGAGTTGACGGCCAAAGATCTAAATCAAAGTGATGAAGGTGGAAGCCGAGCAAACAGGACAGGTGGGAAAGCGGCGAACATTAGGCGATTGCTCCTTTTCTCTTCCAGCTGAGGATGAAAAGGTTTGCTACAAACACTGACCCTTTTGAGAGCAGGGATGAAGGGAACTACAGCTGATCAATCTGCTGCCCTGATTGGTCAGATGACAGTTGTGCTCCAGCTCAAAGATGTGATGAAAACGAAGCTTGCTACAGACATGCAAACAAGCCAACGTGTGGATAAATGATTAGGCAGATGAATGGAGATGTTAAGATTGTAGACAGTGATGCTGAACTCAGGCTTGTAGACACTTTAATCAGGAGGTTAAGCTGCTGAGAAGGTCCGTAACAGAGTTCAGACTTGGTCCCATGTCTGTTGAGTTAACGTTAAGCAGGGGCGGTGGTTTTCCCAAGACCATGGCTGTTAGGTGACATTACACAGCTTAAATACAGATGCCCACGCCTACAAAAGGTGTTGCAGGAAGCAATCAAAACAAAGGGGTAGCAATGAGTGGAAAAAAGCAGCAGTGGAGCAGACAAATTATTACACACCATTTCTTGGTGTCTACACTCCTACAGAGAGAAAATGTACTCAATCACAGTTACAAATGTGTAAACCAGTTTCTGAGTCACTTTGGGTACTGATGAACGTGTTTAAATCCGCATAAATATCAAGCAATTTCAACATTAAACAATCTCATCTTACAAACTGCCCAAACATAAATTGTTTTCCATGCAGATTTTTTCCACGTTTGAAATGTCTCCTGTGTGTAGAGATTGTTGACCTTTTAACACCCAGTGCATCATATTTGGTACAAACAGACACACTGAATGACTTTGGTAAAAGCTTTGCTGTGTCTCTCTCTGTTGAACATCTTTTGCTCTACAATAATTATGACATCGTGCAGTAATAAACAGAACATTTATGTCAAATTATATATAAAGGGCTAATAAAGACTTTGGATTAATTTTTTAAATTTTCTGTCCATTATTTCGTGTGTTAGGCCAGCGGTGTCCGGCTCCAATCCTTGAGGGCCACAATCCTGCAGGTTTTCAATGTGTCCCTGCTCCAAAAACCACCTGACTCAAATAAATGAGTAATTGTGCAAAACTTAATTGGCTGTTGGATCCATTTCATTTGAGTCAGGTGTGTTGAAGCAGGAAATATTGAAAACCTGCAGGACAGCGGCCCTCGAGGACGACTTTGGACACCCCTCAGTTAGGCAGTAAGGGGTAAAATGTATGTGCAGAAACTGCTTGATGTGCATGAATTAGCTTGCCTGTACATTGAGGATTTTAATCTATAGAAGAAATTAATACTTGAATGAGAGTAAAGATAACCCAGCTTTCCACCAGCACTTAAACTCACCATGTATGTTTGAATCTGTCTGGACATGTAAAAAGAATCTCAAAATCCTGCATGCACTGCAAAGTGATCCTCACAAAATGGTTTACACATATGTTTATCATGTATTTGTAACTATTATTGAGTTTATTTTTTTCTCCATACCTTCAGTCCAAATGAAATGTGCAGAGAAACACACCATCACACACTCCTAGTGGGTCATAGCGGCATGACTCAGAAGGATTATAAGTCTGAATATATTTCTTTGATTTGTCTAGATTTATATTGTATAGTGTCTAGTATGCCCATGTGGGCTGGGCACATTTGTGCATGAGACTGAAATACAAAAATCAATCAAAAATCTGACTTTTCTTCAAATAAAAACAAGGAAAATCCCACTTGTGCTAAAATATTTAGGCTATTTCTTTCCTTGATTATGTGCCTGTAACCAAACATATCATCTTCAGAATTCAAATAATTCAAGTCTTCACTTTAACTACACAGCTTCCAGAGAATAATCAGGTTTTTAAGTTTTATTCAGTATCAAAATAATCCAGTGATTACTTCAGGACTGGATATGAGCAGTCTTCAGTCAGCGAATAGGATTAGCAGCTCTTGCTAATGCTAGTGGTTCTTCCAGCATAAAATTAGCTATAATATAAACAAATATAAAGTTAAAACAAAACAACCTGCTGCACAAGCTCTAGCTGCTTTTCTTTAATTATTCGTGTGGCTTTACAACCTAAGAGCTAAAAGATGAGCTCCAAACTGAAAAAGAAAACAACCTTAATGCTAACATTTTTATCATTATGTATTTACAGGAGTAAGGACTAAAACAGTGAAACATTTCAAATTTCTGCTGGAGTTATTTACTCGATTAGACTGAAAAAAAATCGAATGAGTGAAACTAACATTTTGTTTATCTGACAAACAAAAATATACAGTGGTATGCAAAAGTTTGGACACCCCTTAGGAAAAATCACTTCATCAGTTTGTCACTTAATGAGCCTTTAAAGCAGCAACTTCATTTTAACGTGTTTAATACCCTACAGAAACAGAAACATTTCAGTAGTGAAATCATTTTTATTTCGCCAACAGAAACATTTTTGTGTGCACTTTAACAAAAATAGGCATGTGCATAAATTTGGGCACCCTTAATTGCATTCATTTCAAGACCTGTTGGGATTAACAGCTGACAAGTGGCGGCACAACATTGCTTTGATTCACTCACTAGACCTTCAATTAAAAAGACTGTTTAACATTGGTAATTGCTGGCTGTTCTTTCTTAGAGAGTTGCAACACTGGGGCCTGTAAACAACTTTCCACTGGCCTAAAAACCAAGATAACTCATTATTATGAATAGGAGAAGGGTACAGGACATTATCTGGAAGGTCTGGACTGTCTATCTCCACAGTCAGAAATGTAGTGCAGAAATGGAAGGACACATGAATAGTCCTTCTGAAGGAAAGATGTGATAGGCTGAAAAAAATACAGGAAAGGCACAGGCAAAGGATAGTTAGAATGGGCACAGACAAGCCACAGACCACCTCCAGAGAACTACAAGAACATCTGGCTGCTGCTGGTGCAGTTGTTCATTGTTCCACAATCCAGCGTACTTTGCAGTGGGAAAAGCTCAGTGATGTGCCAAAAGCCTTTTCTAAGTGTTGGTCACAAGAAGAGTTGCATGAGGTATAAAAAAGCACATCTGGACAAGCCAGAAGCATTCTGGAAAAAAATACTGTGTTCAGATGAGACTGAGAATTTTTTGGTCAGAACAAGAGATAGCTAAGCCAATCCTACGACAGCAACCACTGAACAAAGTTCTGAACATAAAATAACTAAAACAGTAAAACACTAAATTGTACGAGACAATAAAATCAGTAAAAAATAAATAAATAAATAAATAAAATCAACACAAGCCATAAAAGCAAGCTCATACTGGGTGAAACGCCAATGAAAAGAAGAGGGTCTTAAGAAGGGCTTTAAAACTGGACAGTGATGAAGCTTGTCTGACCTGCGGTGGCAAAGACTTCCACAGCTCCGGTCCCGCCACAGAAAAGGCCCTGACCTCTCTGAGCTTCCTCCGTGTCCTCGGCACCTCCAGGAGGAGCTGATCCGCTGACCGGAGGGAACGGGAGGGGGAGTACATGTGTAGTAGCTCAGAGAGGTAAGGCAGGGCAAGGCCACTTAAAGACTTTTTGAAACATTTGAAAATGAACCCTAAAAAGGTATGCATGGCATCATTAACACACTGAACACAAGAACTTATTGTCTACTGTGAAATTTGATGGACAGTCCATCATGTTATGGGGCTCTGTGGCTAGCACAGGTACAGGAAACCTTGGTAAAATTGAGGGCTACTTGAATTTCTCTCAGCATCAGTAGATTCTTGACAACAACGTTCAAGAGTCCGTCACAAAGTTGAAGCTACGCCAGAGTTGGATTTTTTCAATCATCCTAAGCACTGTTCAAAATCTACCGAGGAATCCATCCAGAAGCACAGAGTACAACAATGTACAAAGTACAATGTCCTGGGATGGCCATCCCAGTCCTCAGACCTTTACATCATTGAAAATGTATGGATTGATTTTAAGAACAGAAGCCAAGAAACCTGACTGAACAGGAGGCGCTTTGCATGTAGGAATGGACCAAACTACCAACTGCCAGCTTTTAGGGGCTTGTCTGTGGCTGGAGCCATCTACCGGGTGTTACTGCAGCAAAACGAGGCTCTGCTAAATATTTAAGGAATTATTTCTTTGGGGTGCCCAAATTTATGCACATGTCCATTTTTGTTTAAATGCATGTGAAAATGTTTCTGTTAGAGCAATAAAAAATTATTTCACGGCTGAAATGTTTCTGTATAAAAATTGTTAAAATGAAGTTGCTGCTTCTCATCAAGTGACAAACTGATGCAGTGACTTTCTTAAGGGGTGCCGAAACTTTTGCATACCACTGTATGTCACATGTGAGGAACTCAAACTCACGTTTCAGCTCAGCCGTTTAAAGAGCGACCACTTCATGATTTAGTGAACTGACCCTTTAAGTTTTTAGCATTTAAAATTCCTTCACAAAACATTAAATTAATTATAAATGAAAAAATAAATAAAAGAAAATCCTTTAGTTTTAATTTCTGGGTTAAGACTTTTGCTGTTAAATGTCCACATCCTGTCAGCAGAGAACCCAACGCCACGATGGAAAGCGAATACGTCTGAATGTGAGGAATGTGCAGTTCCCATTCAACAAGGACGGGATGTTCTTTGATTATTTCAATAGAAAATGTGTTTAGAAGCAGCTCCTGGCTTAGTGCAGCTTTATATTCAGTTTTTAATAGTAAATGAATAACAGACATAAATAACAGCTGAAATAGACAAATTATAACAAAGTGCATTGCAGCAAGGTGAGGAAAATAAATTATGTTGACTAAGCACTGATAGGAATATAAAAGTAGTAAAAAAAAAAAAAACCTTAGAAAACAGTGCCCTCTGACATATAAGACATATATACTCTGTACAAGAGATTAATAAAACTCTGATAGTGGAACTGTGTAGAAATAATAAACCGTCTTTGTGACACGACGAGTCCAAGTGAGGATCTTCAGGAACAGAAATAAATACCCCCCTCCCCCCTCTCTCTCTCCCCCCCCTCACACACACACACAGACTCACAAACCATCTCTGTTCAGTCCGACTGCTGCAACTTGTTGGTGTAAAAAAAGTAAAAGAAAAAACTGAAGTGGCCCCTGGTTTGATCGTGATGACTGAAGCCTTACCAGAAGGTCTGCCTTCTGCTCGATTACACTCGTTAATTATTGTTACGAAAAAGTTGAGGTGAAGTCACGCAGCTCTCGTCGCACCCTGAGGAGATCTGAGGAGCGTTCTGGAAGCAATGACACAAACAAGAGGACAACGTCACCGAGGAGCAGAGGACAGAAACCAGATCCTGATACTGGTCTACCTGATGCTGATACCATCAGCTTTCACAGGCAGATGTGGTTTGTGTTGCTGGTCTAGCACAAAGGTTTAAAAACTATGTCCACTAGGGGGCAGACTGGCATCGATCTGTTAAGTTCAGCCTTTAGTTTAAATGGAAACCCTGAAAAAACAAACATTGGAGCACATCCGGACTTGAGGCCAATTTCCACCGGGTGCGAGTGTGCCCGTTTCGGCTGTGCCGGGGCCTCCGAGGCTATTCGCCACCATTTCAGTCGATGGCTTGCTTCATACTGAGCGCGCCGCGGTACATGTCAGAAGCGTCCGAGGAGAGCCTTGTCTCTGCTAAACGCACATGCCGAGTCTATTTTTGATGGCGCATGCATCCAGAATGCATCAAGCTCAGCAGTTCAGATAGAGCCAGACAGGAAATCAGACAAGGGAGCAGTGGAAAAGCTTCTGGTAATTTTCAAAATAAACACCCCCGTGCAGATTTGCACTCACTGAACCATGTAAACATTACGTCATTAATTGGTCAGGGTGTCTCAGTAGATTTTTTTTATCATCATGGATGACAAGACGTTTATCCTGGAAGTGGAGAATCATAAGATCCTCATGGATCCAGCTAGGCAAACTGCACTCGTGGGCGCTCAGCATCCGACACACTCCCACCACAAAGGTCAGGATAAAACCGCAGTCCAGCCGGAAGGCAGCACACACACACCCGGTGGAGATTGAGGGTTACTTCCTGTAAAATTACGGAAAGAAGCTGATTATGTTTTAGACACAAAGTGTCTGCATGGTGTCACCACAAGGTGGCAGTTTTAGCTGCTGAAGTAGTTTTAGTCCGGCGGTAAGCAAACGATAACAATGTGTTAGTTCATCATTTGTACGCTCAGACCAAAAACAAAGCATTTATTTCTAGTGCTGGGCAAATATTTAAACTTTTTAATCGCAATAACAGTATTTACTGTGATTAACTGGATGATTTTCTGTGGCTGATTGTGATATGGTCATCATACTGAAGCAAAGGTGCTACACATGGAGGGAAATTGCAGTGGCCACTTCTAATGCAGACAAGTGATAGATTAATAATTAACAATTAATAGAATAAATCAATTAGAAAACAATAATAAAACTTGCAGTAGGTAAAATATGACTGCGTGAAAGGAACAGAGGGGAAAATATCTGATGGCGAATTTCCAGCCATCAGCTGGAACAGACAGAAAGCAGGACGACAATCTCAGAGCTTCTAGACCATGAGGGAAAGAGTTCAAATTTTTTATGACATTTTAAAACTTAAAACCTTAAAACAAAAAGAAATACTGTAAAAGGGGGTTTTGGCTGTTCCAGTTTCTATAGCAACTACATGAGGTATGACTGCAGAACATCTAAAGATGTCACAAGTATTAAATTTTACAATTAATCACAGTATGCTACAATTAATTCATCGTAATAATCTCTCAAAATCGTCACTTTATATAAAATATTATGCATGAATTATATCAGCGGATCAGCACAACTTCTGCATGGAAAGAAAACAACGTTACACCACTTCCATGTGTTTCTGCTTTGTTTTGGTCCTGTAAAGGTTGCAGAAGAGGCTGCCTGAGTGGAAGACTACAACAGAGGAAGAGTTATTCCCTCCTAACGGATTAAGACTTCCTTGTCAGATTTTTTGTTCGTTTGTTTTTGGGTTAAAGAAAAAAAATGACCAAGGTGTCATTGTGGAGGGCGGCTCACCAGCCTGTAAAGCAGGACATAAAAAGTTGCAGAGAAAGGAAGAAATACATCCAATACGTTTCACCACCTGGATAAACATCAGCTTTTTATGCTACAGTAAAGGTAGATGCACAATAGTTTGCATGAATGACACTAATATTTATTTACTGTAACAATGTGCTATTTTGTAACTGTCTTACAGCGTAACGTGATGCATTCACTGGATATTATGTTTCACAGAAGAGCAAAAAAAAAAAAAACAAAACAAAAAAAAAACTAAATTGTGCTTAAGGGCAGCTGAAAGTCAAAGTTAGCCAAATGTTTTTCCTGTGTTTCTAAACTCTGAAAAGAAATGTTTACAAAAAGAAGCCTCCCACGTCCAGGTAGAGGACCTGTAGCCTCTTACTGAGAAAATCTGTAATCGTGATATCTCCAAGTACATCAGGAACTAGATTTCAGCTTCTCTGTGTGGATGAAGGAGATATGCAGCAGAGATGGAGGAGGAACAAACATTGGTTCATTTCATCACATTAGTCCACCCTGAAATGGTTGAATTCCATGACGACATCTAGCCAGATCCAGCAGTGTTTCTAAATCCTGGTCTTCAGGACCCACTGTCCTGCATGTTTTAGAGGTAACCTTACTTTAACACACCTGAATCAAATAAAAAGCTCATTAACAGGCTTGCAAATAACTTGATAAGGAAGTTCAATAAACTTCTTTTATCTATATAAAAATAGATAATATCTATCTATCTATCTATCTATGCAGGGCAGTGGGTCCTTAGGACCTGGACTGAGAAACACTTATTTATATGCTTTCAACTCCAGCAAACGTGGTCCAGACTAACTAAACTGCTAATCAAGTTCTTTGCAAGCCCGCTGATGAGCCATTCATTTCAGTCAGATGTGTTAAAAACAACAGAAACATCTAAAACCTGCAGGAGAGGGGGGTCCTGGACCATGATTAAGATACACTGTATAAATTAATGCATTAAAGCGAGATATCATGTTCACTTGCTCAGCCCTATTTTATCCTTTACCAGGTCAGAAGTGATTTTTAAACTTGTTTCCATTGCTATTAAGGTTCACTGAGTCTTCTATAAACACCGGGTAAAACACCTTAAGGGAGTGAATTAACTTTTTTTTTTGTGCTGTAGTGGAGGGTTTTTCTTTATTTTTCATTTCTTACAATTTAAATGGGTTGTTATTCTTAGAGTGACATCTCCTGAACTCAATCCAAAGCTTTGCTCTCAGTGGTTTACCTCATTTTTGTTCCAGATTAGTCCTCCAAATGCAAATGTTGGTAATGCTATTATATGTTCAGCCACAGCAAAAACAATTATGTGAAAATAACTCAAACACTATTAAAGAATCATTTTCTGCTCATTGAACTGCAGTTATGTAAGAAAACTATTTAGAATATACAGTATATAGTTGACATTGTTAGTTTCATCTAAAACAATGCTGCCCTCAAGTGGTCATGAGAGGAACTGCATCCACATGTGAGTACAGATGAATCACCTTTTGAAGGGGATTAATTATCTATTTTATCTGCACAGCAGCTGTTAAAGGTTTTAAAGATGAACATTTGTTGATGTTTATTGTTTGAGTCTTGAGCTGCTTTTTATAAATGAGAGAAGAAAAAAGATGGAAAAAGGTGGACGGGACGAACCTCCATGGCCCCCACATATCTTCGGTGTCATCTCTTGTGTTGTCTAGTTGCAGATGTGAAGGGTTTGTTCTGCGGGAAACAAAACACACATCAACTGAGGAGAACTCAAACGCAAAAGTCCTCATCAAAGCAGAACAAGCTGCTGGAATCTCGTTATACACTACAGTATTCTGCTATGTTTTATCTACTGGTACAACAAAAACGAATTTAAGTTTATCATTCTTTTCATGGCAGATAACCGATTTAATATAATTTTGAGCAGTTGGGTCCAGACCATTTTATTGTACAAATAAGAGCAGATTGACAACACAACAGCAGGTAAATATTATGAGGAAAAGTCTGCAGATGTTTTATACACATACAAAATATGATATAAGCGAGAGGAAGGGTACACCCTGGACAGGTCGGTAGTCCATCACAAGGCCAACACAGAGACAAACAACCATTAACTATCACATTCGGTCCTCGGGAGAATTTAGAGTGACCAGTAAATCTAACATGCATGTACACACGTGGACAAAATTGTTGGTACCCTTCGGTTAATGAAAGAAAAAGTCAATGGTGACAGAAATAACTTGAATCGGACAAATTAATAAATAAAAATTCTATGAAATTTAACCAATGAAAGTCAGACATTGCTTTTCAACCATGCTTCAACAGAATTATTTAAATTAATTTTATATTTTTTTGTACAACCTTTTGAGACCAATCACTGCAATCAAACGATTCCTGTAACTGTAAATGAGATTTCTGCACCTCTCAGCAGGTATTTTGGTCCACTCCTCATAAGCAAACTGCTCCAGTTGTCTCAGGTTTGAAGGGAGACTTTCCAGACGACATGTTTCAGCTCCTTCCAAAGATGCTCAATACGATTTAGTTCAGGGCTCATAGAAGCCATTTTAGAATAGTCCAGTGTTTTCCTCTTAGCCATTCTTGGGTGTTTTTAGTTGTGTTTTGGGTCATTGTCCTGTTGCAAGACCCATGACCTGCGACTGAGACCAAGCTTTCTGACACTGGCCAGCACGTTTCTCTCTAGAATCCCTTGATAGTCTTGAGATTTCATTGTACCTGCACAGATTCCAGACACCCTGTACCAGATGCAGCAAAGCAGCCCCAGAACATAACAGAGCCTCCTTCATGTTCCACAGTAGGGACGGTGTTCTTTTCTTGATATGCTTCATTTTTCTGTCTGTAAACATTTGCCATTTGCCTTGGCAAGAACTTCAATTTCTGTCTCATCTGTCCATAGGACATTCTCCCAGAAGCTTTGTGGCTTGTCAACATGTAGTTTGGCAAATTGCAATCTGGCTTTTTATGATTTGTTTTCAACAATGGTGTCCTGCTTGGTCGTCTCCCATTAAGTCCACTTTGGCTCAAACAACGATGGATGCTGCGATCTGACACTGATGTTCCTTGAGCTTGAAGTTCACCTTTAATCTCTTTAGAAGTTTTTCTGGGCTCTTTTGTTACCATTCGTATTATCCGTCTCTTTGATTTGTCATCAGTTTTCCTCCTGCGGCCACATCCAGGGAGGTTGGCTACAGTCCCATGGATCTTAAAGTTCTGAATATGTGCAACTGTAGTCACAGGAACATCAAGCTGCTTGGAGATGGTCTTATAGCCTTTACCTTTAACATGCTTGTCTATATTTTTCTTTCTAATCTCCTGAGACAACGCTTTCCTTTGCTTCCTCCATGTTGAGGGTGGTACACACCATGTCACCAAACAGCACAGTGAATACCTGTAGTCCTATATATAGGCCACTGACTGATTACAAGATTGTAGACACCTGTGATGCTAATTAGTGGACACACCTTGGATTAACATGTCCCTTTGGTCACATTATTTTCAGTCTTTTCTAAGGGTACCATCATTTTTGTCCAGGTCTGTTTCATGAGTTTATTTTTTTTTAAATAATTCTGTTGAAGCATGGTTGAAAAGCAGTGTCTGACTTTGATTGGTTAAATTTCATAGAATTTTTATTTTTTACTTTTGTCAGATTCAAGTTATTTCTGTCACCATTGTGAGTTTTTTTTTTATTAACCGAAGGGTACCAACAATTTTGTCCACGTGTGTATTTTGGACTTGATACTGGATACTGGTCGGTGTATCCCTGGTCACATCCACCTGCTTTGTATTCTACAGTTCAGTCATTGCAGGGCTTCTGCTACATGTAAATGACTGTGGAGCATCACCACGGCAACATGCCTTCAGAATTAGGATGTTTCTTTTTTCAGATGTTACAACTATAAGTTATATTGTATGAATGGAAATATGAACATAAAGTCTATATTTGCACACATTTAGGGACCGTAATAAAAGTGAGATTGCACTTAGGAAATGGGACACTGCCCTGCAAATAACTTTATTTTGAAAAACGAACAAATCTGAACTTCCTGCGGAGTTTTATGGTGGTGTTGCTGTTGCATTGGGTGTTTTCTCATTGTCCTCTGTACGCATTCACTGATTCCCCAGATGTGTGGTATGAACACCAAGTCCTTATTGCTGATTTCGGTTGTTTGTTTGTTCTGTTTCCTTCCTGTTTATCTTTGTTCTTGACTTGCTGTGCTCCTTTGATAGATAGAGTGTCAGCACGTGTCGCATATCAATCTAACAGATTGCCGAGCTGGTCACGCTTCTGGGATACCATCAGCTGATAGAGACAAGTCACAACATGTTGGATGACGTGATCAAAAGAATTCATACAGCTACAATTGGAAAAGACAAAATGAGCCTATCACGCTCAAACAGCAGCTATTCTGCTAAAGGACAGCTGAAAGTCTAAAGCTAGCTAGATGTTTCTAAATTCTCTACCCAGGTTCAACAGAAATATTTAAAACCATTTTTACAATGTAGTTTCCAGAAAGAAGCATCCCAAGTCCAGGTAGAGGTCCTGTAGCCGTTTCCATTTGTTTTCTCAGATTCAGGTTTAATAAGCAGAATAATTATAATAATCATAATACTGTGATTATTTCTCTGACATTACTCGTACCAAAAAAAGTCTACAGTGGTGACATCCCTGGTGCAAAGCTCTTGTTTGTTAGATAAATCTTTGGGCTGCTTGAATGCAAAGATCAAACACATTTAAATACTTGCCAACACAATACAAATGATGTTTAGGTAGAAAATAATCATCTCTTTCTGGTTGATTGTGCTTAAAACAACAGAACTATTTTCATACTGTTACTGTTAAATTCTATGAATTGTTACGGTATCATTTTATATCACTTCCATGCCTTGAAATGTGTATTTTGATGCTTCCAGTTCGTACAGGTCTAATAAATATGGATCTTAACTTTCACAGAAAAGTTGTTGACCTTATGCTCTGGACATCTCATGGAGAAGTTCTCTTCGTTGAGGACGCAGCCTGAGAAACACACAAACACACAAAATCAATCCTTACAGACTGGTCTTTTTAGACTGATCAACGACCTTTACACACAGATAATAAAAAACTAAAGTGGCTCATCCTTCACTTTTCGTTTCACAGCAGGAATTTAACACAGGCTGGCAAAGGTTTAAGGCCACAGCGGTTAAAAGCCAAACCGGGTGTAAACACATGACCAACAAAACAGAATTATTAAGCAGAGAAAATAACAACAACCAGCCAGTAAAGGCTTCTAGTTTTTACTCCAAAGTATTGCGTTTAAACCATTTCTTTTTTTTGAAAAAATAAACATGACAGAGCAGGTAAATGAAGCCACATTTTGTCTAAATTATATTAAGTTACAGTTTGTAGATAAAATCTACTGCAGCATCATAAAACGCAGGACCGATTAAACACCTTCACATCGCAGCTGAGAGCCAGATGTTTGCAGGTTTACTGACCAGTGTAAAAAGGGCTTTAGATATGTTGTATATGATAGTATACCTGACTGAATGGCACATGTGTAGTGATAATTTCTGGAGCATCCCTTCTGGAAACACCCCATTATTGCACCAGTTTGTTGGCAGGTTGAACAAACCTGGAAGAGAAAAAAGAAATAAAAGTCAGTGATAAGATTTACTCTACTCAGTCCTATATCTCCGTAAAAGTTTATGGAATAATCTGGACAGATATTAGCGAGGCTAAATCAAATAATATTTATTAAAAATGGTCAAAGTCAATAAGTAAAATAAATGTATGTGTTAAGGGTTGTCATGGCAGTTAATATGAGATTTCTCTTCCTTTTTTTTATTCTTGTATTAGGGTTATTTTTTTGTTTGTGTTGTTTTGTTTTAAGAATGAGATAAATAAGACTGAAACCACAGTAAAGTTTATTTATAAAAGCACATTTAAACTCAGGCTGAGTGATACAGTCGTAGAGAAACTGCAGGAATTATTCTGACATGGTTACCAATGTCATGTTTATACAGAAGCACTTGTCTTTAATGGTTTGATGAAATGCAGAAATGACACAAACTGAGAACAATTTCCTGAATAATTCATGGATTTATCAGAAAAGAAAGAGAAAAGTTTCTGCTGGTCTGAGTGACTCACCGTTTCCTGTGCGAGTTGGACCGCCTCCTCCAACCCGTACAGCTTTCCTCGGACTAGGAAGACTCCAGCAGACCAGATGCCGCAGTCCTCGTGGATCCAGCACTCATCCAGGTGAAGAGGCACCCTTGTGGGAGAAAGGTCGTTGCCCTTGAGCAAACCTTTATCAGCATTGCAGTTGTCGCTTGAGGAATTTCCCAAATGGCCGTTAGAGAGTTTGTGTGACTCCTCCTCCTGCTTGGTCCTGCAGGTCTGACTGTCCACAGGTGAGGCGATGGGATAGTACGGGCCGTGAAGGTCCCCGAGGCCCATGAGGTTGGCCATCTGCCCACACAGGCAGCACAGCAGGGTGGTCTGACACCTGCTGTCCGAGCTGGGCCGACCCAGCTGGAAGCAGGATGTGCTGGGAACAAACCCAGTCAGATTCCTGGAGGACGTCTGCTGCTGCCGTCCTCCGCTGCTACGAACCACCGCCTCGTCCTCTTGATAGTTCACCACCCTGCACATCCTCTTCTCCATGTGGACGAACGGGCAGAAACTGTCCGACTTCTTGTCCTTTTTCTCTTTCATGAGTAAATGTCTGAGCTTGATCTCGGGCTCTGAGGGAGAAAACAGAGCCGAAGTTCCAGTCTTTGGGCATTGTTTTCTTTTCCGTCTTGTAGCTTTTTTTCCTGCTGTACTTTTGGAGGCCGAGGCTGTCTGATGCGGTGGCGGCGAGATGCTGCAGCTCAGCTTTTGCTTGCTTTTTCTCAAGTTTTTACTTCTAGCAACAGACAAAGGCTTTTGTTTGTAACTGATGGGGTCTGCGCGTGAAGCTTTGCGGCGAGACTCCTGCTCCCTCGTCGGAGACTTCCCAGCTGTCAGAACGTCGACATCTGACTCCTCCGAGTTGCTGCTCGTTCTTTGTAATGGATCTGGCTGCAAGTTTGATTCCTCTGAGCTGGACAGCCTCAGGGCATATTCCATCAAGTCATCAGACTCAAAGCTTTCGTTATAGATACCCACCGCGTCATGTTTGACTTGTCGCTTCAAGCTGCGCCGCGCCGCGCTGCTGGTGAACGTTGGTGTTTCTGACACAGACTTTTTAAATCTGTTACTGCGTCGCACTTCTCTAGGTGAAGCTTTTTGGCTTTCGCTCCGAGGGGGAGTTTTCTCCCGGCAGCGGCTTTTCTTCTCACCGTTAGTGACGGAAACCTCAATGACGTCGCTGTCGTCGCTTGAAATATCTACGCCAGATTCGGCTTGATTGCCGTAAACGACGCTGAGGTCTGACAGGAGGACGACAGGCCTGGTGTGGTGAACGGGGATGTCCACTGAGCTTTCTGAGGAGTCTTCAGAGTACGAGCTATCAGGACTGGGTGAGCTCATGGGCTGAGGTAGAAGGTAGCAGTCTCTGGCTTCATCCAGCGAGGACACAGTGGGGGAAAGAGGCTCCACGATGTGCCTCACGTTGTCCTGGATGAAAGAACCACACAAAAGTGGCTCCTTCGCTGAGGAAACGAGGAAGATGACGTCAGAGCCGCTGTCGCTTTCCTCTCCACCGCTGCTTTCAGGAACTGGTATGCCGCTTTGATCAGTCCCATAGAAACCAGCATGCCACAGGTTGCTGTGAACTCTGTCATGATACAGGTCCAGTCCCGGGCTGAGCGCTGAATTCATGTAGCCCCCCAAAGACTCAGGACCCTGCTCCATGTCCCTGCAGTGGACAGGTGCACCCGGCTGTGAAGACAGCGAGCTGTAGGAGGATGAGGCTCGCGATCTGTAGGTGGAGGTGATGTCTGTGCTGCAGCCAGCGGGGCGTCTGTGGTACCACTCCGGCTTCTTGGCCAGGTCCATGGCTTCAGGATGGCTGCGGGTCAGGGGGTTGTAGCTCTTTGACAGATCCATAGCCATGAACGGTGGATCCTGAGAAGACACTTCCATTACTGTAGAACACAAAAGGTAACGTTTAAAGATGTGCAGCCAGAGTCAAAAAATGCTTTATCCTAATATATGCTTATACTTGAGCAGCTTTTCTTAAGGTAGAGGATAGAAATTACTACGTTGTTATAAGTTAAACTTTTTACTTTGTTTGATTCTAAGATTTTAGCAACTCTAAAGTTTGATGACTCCCTTGTTGTATAATCTCCCAGATATTTTCACCTGGTAAGCAAACTAGATTATTTCCGCAGGTTAATGTCAAATCACATCCTGCACACTTTGTATTATTTTGCTGAAATCAGCAAAACCTTCTCTGAAAAAAAGTTGGTCCTCTTCTGTTTAGTTTATAAAGAGAACTCTGCTATATATTTACTTTCTTCATACACCACTGTGCTTTTTTCAACATCTTAAATCCTATATTTTCCATATAGTCATTTTTCCTTTTTTACCTGGATATTTATTTGCAAGTCGATGGTAATAAAAGGCATTTTTCTTTTCTTCTTTTTGTTCTATTTTTAATCTGGATACTTGTATGTGTTTTGTATATAGATTTTTGCATTATATAGGTCACTCAATTCATTCTTATTATTTTCTTCTTCTATACGGCTGCTGCAATGATGCAATTTACCAGTCAGGGATCAAATATCTGATCTGATTTGAAAAGAATAACATTAAAATTGTTAAAATCTGACCAGCTATTGTGGTTTCATTGCCACATTAGAGTTTTTTTTATACTGTAAATAGGAAAATATAACAGTAAAAATCTCCAAATTAAATACTTGGATGTGAAATGGTTTTGTGATTCAGTTATTTTACAATAGGACTGACTTGGTTCATGATGGTTTGCCAACCACCAAGAAACATGAACAGGGGGACTTTTCACTATTGTCTTCCCACTATTGTCTCTTTGCTGTTAGACAAGACGCTAACAGTGTACAAATAAGATAAAGTAGCTTTTGTTTATTTTAAAATAAGTCCAGGTTTGTGTATGTCTTGAAGAATACTTCGTGTCTGCATTGTTTTGGGTAATTTTAAGTAATTCCAGACAAAGTCTTGTTCCCATTTTTCTTTTGTGGATGTCCACTGCAGTTGTTGTTTTTCCTACTTTTTTCTTCTCCTTTTCTTTTTTCTTTTCCTACTTTTGTTTCATGTAAATGTCAAATGGCAAAACATTATACTGTATAGAGTAGCATTCTGTATCTATTTCTATTTGTGTGGCTTTCAAATGATGGTTTCGTGTTTTCTTTGTTAGTGAATGAAAACTCGTTTACTGTTCTTTCTGAGCACAAATGCCGTTATTTCCACTACAGAAACAAGCAGGGATTTCATGCTGTGCTGCCTCAGGCAATATCTGGATTCTCTGAATCTTTTAATGATATTTCATATTCTAAAAGAAGAAATCCACAAATTCCCTGCCTTCTACTGTTGATAAATGTGAATCCTAAATACACAATTTCCCCGGTTTATCACAAAGTTAAGTATTACAGCAAGCTAATGTTAAATCCCATCATGTACGTTTGGCATTATTTTGCTGAAATCAGCTAAATCTTCTCTGAAAAAGAAATTGCTCTAAAATTCTTCCCCATGCTTACTTCTAACTCAGCCTCTTTGTGATGCTCTTTTTTAACACTCATCTGTTTCTGATCAGTTAACAGTTAACCATATTAGTTATAAGATGTTCAACCAGATCTTTTATTGACTATTACACCACTTCCGAAGTCTTGCTGCCCTTGTCCCGACATTTCTCACACACTGCTTCAAAATGACACATTTTAATCAAATATTTGAAACAACATAAACTTAAACTAAATAAATATTTATCGTGAAATATTTTCTCAAGTTTAAAGTTTAGGTTACTTAGAAATTATTCAGTCATGTGTTTACAGAAATCAATAAATAAATAAATTAATTAATAAAATAAAATAAAATCTCTCCATCTGATTTGATTTATTTTAAAGATGGGTTGTACAAATTGAATCTGAAACTAAATCGATAGTTTATAGTTGATACAAAAATTCAATTACCGGCTATTCTTTTCTACTAATCCAAAAATCTTTATTCCTAAAATCCAGCAAATCTGCAACGATCAAAATTGATGTATAAATAGTAATTAAATTAACTGAGATAAACTATATTCTACCTTAATGTATTCGTGACACATGCTTGACACTATCAATTGTCTTTTAAACATTTTATTTAAGTTACTAATTTATGCAGACAAGCGGACTAAAATAATGAGCTATATATATATATATATATATATATATATATATATATATATATATATATATATATATATATACATATATACATACATACATATATATACATATATATATATATAGGCCTATACGAAAAGTTTTTCTTTATTTCTTTTTTTGTTTTAGCGGAATGTGTTGGTATTTGTGAAGATTATTTATTAGAATAAGTACTCCCCCCCCGTCGACTAATGGGTTGTCAGCACCATTTTAAACAGGTAGGCCTGTTTAGTATTGCCATCCCTAACAGTTGTAAAAATCTGACGTGAGCTGCCTGAAATTATTCGTTTTTAACCGTTGGTGGTCTTACCCCTTAGGTGGCGGCGGTTTGGATGGACCTCCCCGGTCCTGACAGAGCGAGCTGGCGGATGACACCTTTCCTGGAAGCAGCTCGGGTAGCGGCGTTAGCTAACACGCCTCTCCAGGCCCGTCATCATCTGGACTGGATGTAAACAAAAGCTTCGACCGATCGAGTTCATGCTAGCTGGATAGCTAGCTGACGTTCACTAAGCTGCTCCTACACGGAGAAGACGCTCGACGCGACAGCAGCTCACAAACATTTTTTCTGAAGTGAATCCAGCAGGTAGCGTTAGACCTCCTGGTCACAATGTGTATTTTAAAGTTGTCATCATGGACACCCTCTTTACACAGTCAAGTCAAAGCGACCTAAGACACACCGGAAAAGGATGAGGCGCCTTCAACGTAAAAGCCCATAGTTTTGAGCTCTGTATTAACCGGAAGTGTATGGTAAAGATGTTTTTTTTTTTTTCAAATAAAATAAAGATTACATTTAAAAACAATAAAAATTTAGAAAAAGCTCTGCTTTTTTATATAATCATGGGTGTAGGTTTAATTTTTATACCCTAATTTAGAGACAAATATTTTTTTTTAATATACATTCATTTGCAATATTATGTAATTTAGAAGATAGATAGATAGATAGATTAGATAGATAGGACTTTATTAATCTCACAGTGGAGAAATTCACTCTTTACAGCAGCTCTTATTACAGAATAAAGTGCAAAAAGCAGACAGAATAAGGTGAACATGCATCACAACAAGAAGGTGCAATATAAATTATTTACAAGAAGTCTAAGAAAAGCAAACATATGTAGCAAAATATATATATATATATATATATATACTATATATATTTAAAATATATACATATATATATATATATATACTATATATATTTAAAATATATACATATATATATATATATATATATATATATATACATATATTATTGGCTGTGCAAGAGATAGAAAATCTAACCAGCCAGAAGTTTATAATCCAAAATATTCTATTTAGGGATTAGTATCAAGGGCATTTTTGTCAATACAGAATACAGAATTATTTTAATATAAATTAATTTTTTGAAATGCTCCATACATATATATATATATATATATATATATATATATAGTTTCTGCCGAAGGATGCCAAGGTTTATGCCTCTATGGGATGCAGTTTTCCATTAATATAACTGTTTTATTACATTTTTATTATTAAAATCAGATATCGAAATATGGTCTAGAGAAGCATTCTGTGAATCCTATATGACTGCTAAAGTTCTCAAAGGGAGGAAGTTCATGAAATAAGTCGCTTTAGCAAGTTATTTGTTTCTAAAATGGAAGCTGTAAAAAAGCAACTAGCAAATAGGTTGGACATAAATGATTCACTCTTTTTCTGCAGAGCAATACTCACAAAACATCATGTGATCATACTCATGTTAACTGTTAAAAACGTCTTTTTTAAAAAAATATTTTAATGTGCTTAAGTTTTTATATTTTGCTTTAAAATTGCTGCTTTTATTTCACTAATGGATAGTAACAAAAATACAAACACATTATGAAGCCTTAATAAAGACCTGTAGCTCCATAAGAGAAAATTAACAAATGATTTATTAAACCAGTTTAATAAAAATCATTATCAAAATAAGTTAACATGTCATAAGGAAAAAAGTTTAATTTAAATTATGTAAATTCTTAGAAAAAAACATTCATACAGACTGTGACAGATTTGACCAAAAAGAGAAAACATCTAAAAAATATATCACAACACAACGAAAAGTTATAACAATATTTGATATTATATAATTTATAATATCTTTATTACTGGGAGATAAAGTGAGATGTGTTCATCAGTTCACTGGAGTGAAATAATACTGATTGATACTCTGGCTGAAGCTCAGGGTGAAGTTTGTGCCACAGCCCGATGCGCCAGCCTCAGCTGCTCTCTCAGCTCGTCGGCCTCTCGCTCTGCTTTCGCTCTGAAGAAGCTCAGCTCAGCCAACATGTCCTTGTACTCCTTTGCTGAATCTCTCTTGTCCTGCAACCATACAGGATTCAGCTGTATGATCATCGTGTTATTATCATTATTATTATTAGCACTGCAGCAGCTGCTGTGCAGTTCATAAGCTGCTCACCTTTAGCGCAGACTGAAGCTCTTCCTTCAAGGACGTGATCTTCTGCTTCAGACTCTGGACCTCAAACTCCTTCACTCCCAGCGTGATCTGAAATAAAAATATTTCAGATGTTGAAGTATCAGGGTTTTATTTTAAACCAATGTTTAAATAAAATCCTCTGAGTTTTAGAGGGAAATGGTTCTGTTGTGGAGCTGCAAACAACTGATAATATAAGACTGTTTCTATTCATATAAATGGAATAAAAATGAAGGAGGTGGAGTTGAAAAATAAAAATCACATAAATGCACTCTATGCAGAAGAGAAACTCGCCTCCATCTCGTACAGATCCTTCTCCTGACTGAGCGGCAGCGTGTCCTGTTTGGCCAGCGAACACAGTCTGGTGACCTCTGTTGCCAGGTGACCGCTCAGCTCCTGGAAAATTAAAAACAACAATCAGGATGATTAGTATGAAAAGAGAATGAACTAATTTAAAACAATTTCATTTCCTTTATACCCTGAAATATGAAATCCACGGAGGATGAATTACCCTTCATGCATCACTGTGGACATTTTGGTCCACTTGGGTAAATTTTTTACTCTTCTTCTTCGAGCATTTTGGCTGTTTTAGTCCATATGGGACAATTTTTCTAACAAAGTCCCTCATGATAATCTTTAGATTCAACTTTTCAATTTTCTAACAGATTAATAGAACACTACCCTCTACTATTAATGAATACTACCCTCTACTATTAATAGAATACTACCCTCTACTATTAATAGAATACTACCCTCTTGACTAATCAAGGACAAAAATGTCAACTTCAAAAAACTGCAAAAAATAAAAAAAAACTATTTAGATTATTATTATTATTTGCGTAAATCTCTTAAACAACTTCAGCCAAAGCTCAAAACTACCAAACATTAAAATATCTTTGGAGGATTTTAACCCTTTAGGTGCCAGCTTGATTACTTGACATCACCACAACAGAGAGACATTTTCCATGAAACATAACTGGCTGGGGGATTTTATTAAAATCCTTCTTGGTTTGGTCAAAAATCAGCCAAAATATTAACTTTGATGCATCGTTAGTTTTTGTTTGGCATCAATTTTATGTCATCAAGGACAAAAATGTCCACTTCCAAAAAACTGTAAAAAAACAGTATATATATAAAACAGTAATATAAAAACAGTAAATTTGTATTTTTTCCTGCTTTTTGGGGTAAAATCTTTTTTAACTGCAGTCCTGACCAAAACCATTGAATGTTGAATAATCAGGATTTTTAACACTTTGATTACATAACGAATGTTTGCTATAAAAAACCTGACAATGGAATATTTTAAATTTGTTTCATAGAATTTTCTTTAAAGTGGACATTTTTGTCCTTAATGATTCAGAAAGGGTAGTGAATGAAACTGACGGCTGTGGGTTAAAGTATGTGTGTCACCTGGTTTTTGATCCTCAGGTCCTGGTTCTCCAGCTGGCACTGACATAAAGCCTTCCTCTCAGCATCCAGAGCCTGGACAAGATGTCTGTTTTCCAGACACTTCAGAGAAAACTGCTGGGACAAAACATGGAGCTCCCGTTGGATGGAGTCCAGCTCCTCCCTTCAAAAAGACACATACAAACATTTTCAGCTACATCACCATATCACAAACAACATTTAGAAAACGCAGTAGGAGATCACTGTAATTAAACCCAAAACAGCTATGATACCTCCTACTGATTGTGTTTTCAGAGTGGATGCATAAGGACAAATCTAATTTTCTTTATGGGAATATAAGAAGATCTCCTCCACCATGCAGGACTCTACTGAAATCAGACTATTAAAAGAAAACATGCAGTGAGGACGCTGCAGCACAGGCTTGATAACATAAAAAAACTCATTCATCTGACTAAAACAAGGTCCCTTCCTTTGGTGATGACAAATCTCTCACTGACTCAGGAAAGAAAAGAAAACTTGTGTTTAAAAATTCTCAAGAGTTGTTTCTGACTGAGTCTGGGATGTTTTTCCAAGTGATTTCAGATAATGTACACGAAACTCGCAACTCCTCGACTGCTCTGCTAAAGTCTGCTGAAAGATACTTAAAGATGCACAAAAGGCCCAAAACATTAACTCTGCCTGAAACAGCTCTCTAAACATTGTGGGATTTTAATCTGCATACAGCTTCATCACCTGTGCTGCCTGTAAATGTCCTCCAGTTGTGTGTTTCCATGGCTACTCTCAGGCGGACGTGTCCTCTGGACCTCCCTCTGCAGCTCCTCATGGTGAGCCCTCGTGATGGCTTCAATGGCTGAGCAGAAGAGAAAAAGCAGCTTGTAAGGAACCCTGAGCTGTGAAGTATTTTGCTGCTCAGATTTGTTTCTGACTCACCGGTTGCAGTGGCGGCGCTCTCCTCCTCCAGCAGCCTGTCTCTCTCCATCAGGAGACGCTCCAGCTCCTCCTGGTGGAGACGCTGATGCTCCTCCATCTCCTTCAGGTGATACTCGGTCATGGAGGTAAGTCCGCGCTCACATGTGGCCTGATAACAAAAGAGGTTGAAAAGCTCAGAACTGATGAACTCACTAGAGAAGCTGTTTTAAGCATTTATAATTGAATTACATTAACCCCTCGCTTGTTGATGGTTCATCCTGAATAGAGGCCCCTCATTAAATTCTGGGTTGCATTCAATGCCACAGCTTAACTGCAGCTCTTCAGGATACCACAGTAGCATGAGCTTCACCTACCTTCAGCTTCTCCATCTCCTTCTCATGCTGCTCCTTCACAGAACTCATCCTCTCGCCAAACTCGTGGTTCATCTGGTCTGCTAAGACAGACAGCTCTTCCACTTGTTCCTCCAGTTCCTTCACTTTTACTCTCAACTCTAACATTTGCTCCATCACCACATTTGGATTGTCCTCATCGCTTTCTTCTAAGTGTTCATCAGAGATCTTTTGCATGCTTAAAAGAGGGATTTCCATCCCGTGGTGTTGGTTTTCAACCATCTGTTCTGCTAGTGTTTCCTCTGCAGGATTTCCCCCTGTGCTCTGGTAGAAACTCTCGTCTGTCTGACAGCATGTGTTCATCGTGGCACTCGGCAAGTAGAGTTGTTTCTCCTCCAGGTTTGAAAGACTTGCTTTTAGCTCCTTGTTTTCCTCCGCTAGGCTGACGCAGCTTTGGCAGAGTTTTGTCTGGTATCTTGAATGAATCCTGTTTAAATGGCATCGGTAAAGCGCCTCAGTAGCTGCAGAGTGAACGAATGAAACAGTCCAAGGATCTGAGAAATGAAAATCATACAGCGTGTCTGCAGTCAGCTGCAGTTTGTGGAGCACAGAGGTGCTAATGGAGGAGATCTGCTTCAGCAAAGAAATCTTTACCTGTGTGACGGCTTTCAGTTGCTCCATCTCACACTGCTGCTTATCAAAACCCAACTCTCTGTTTTCATTTATCTTTGTGGCTTCTGGTGCTTTGAGACTTCCACTGTCCCACATAAAGCCCAAGTCTTTCACAGCTGTCACACCTTCCCTCACCTTATCTGAGTGTAGAAGCAGATCATGGCTGACTAGCAGCATTTGTTTCTCTAACTTCATACGCTCCATCATCTCCCTGAGAATCACTGCTACGGGGTTCTTCATTTCAGATGGATCCTCGTTCAGTTTTTTGAGCAATAAACTCCAGAACTTTTCCTCCCACTTCAGCTGGCTCATTACTGCAGAACATTCCTCCTCTTCTTCAGTTTCTTTTATAAAACTTAACCCATCAATAATCTCCAGTAGTTTCTCCAAAGCTCCCAGCCTCAGAACCATTCCTTCTATCACTTTCTGGATTTTTTCGTTCCCAGAAACACTTCTGTTCCTTTCTTCTTCTCCCGGTCTGTCCTTCTCCAACTCTTCTGCAGCTCTCCCAGAGTAACGTTCTCCTGCTTCCTTCAGCTTTTTGTTGTGGTGTTGAAGCTCCCTGCAGGTCAGCTCTGACTGTTGGAGCTGCCTCTCCAGCTCAGCCAGCTTGGCCTCTGTTGGCTCAAAACACAGAAGCAGGTATTCTTCTGCTATCTCTGCGTTTTTTTTGTTTTCAGCGTCGACTACTCCTTCGGTTTCGGCCAGACTGTTCAGCTGCAGCAGTGCTTCTGTCTCCCTAAGGTTTCCCTTCAGAGAGGTGATCAGCATCTGGGCCTCCAGGAGCTCCTCGTTCTTGGAGCTCAGCTCCTTCTGCAGATCTTCAAGCCTCATCTTTCCCTGATGTTCCTCGGTGTACCTCCTGTTGAGCTCTGCTTTCAGCCTCTCTATCTCACGGTCCGCCTCTGTCAGCTGGTTTAGCATCTCCTGGTTGCGCTGGTTGAGAGCTTCATTCTGGCTGGAGAGCAGCTCGACCTCTTGGGAGAGCCTCTTCAGTATCATCTTGTCTGGAGCTACGTGGTTCAGGACGTCGTCATCTCTCTCTGCCGGCTTTAAAATCAAAAAGTCACTGTTATTTACTTTTGTGTCTGCGTTGGGGAACAGCTGATTCCAGTGGTGGGATGTTGTGCCATCAGTCTGAGACAGTTCGCTTTGGCTGTTTGATGCAGGAGATGCTAAAAGTGCAGCGTCTGTCACAGGGGGAAAAGCCTCCACTTGTTGTAAACTACCCTGGTCATCATGCAGCCAGATGCTGGGCAGCTGTGATCCTGATGAAGATGGTTGAAGCTGGAGCGGCTCCATGATGTGAGGCTGCTGAAGGAGCTCTGAAGTCTGTTTGGATGAATTCTTCAAGCCTTTTAGTGGCATTTTAATCATATCTACTGGGCAGAAATCTGCTTCTGAACAAAGTAAAGGGTCCACCTGAGGAGAAACAAGAGGAAAACAAAAGGAATAAATTACCAAAAGTCTTCCTTCTTAATAATGTCAATGTTTCATAGTGATCAAAAGAAGAAAAAGTAACTTTTCAAGCAACTTAAGATAAAACATGATAGGTGAAGAATCTATTTTTAGATCTTATTTACATTTTACATTTACATTTAAACTTGTAAAAAGAAAACAAAAAAGGACAAACTTAAGATGCTTGTTTGCCAGCACAGTGTCAGCATGCGTCTGTTAAACTAACCTCAATAGCATCTTTTTTAAATGTAATACTCTGATTACTGTCTTTATTTTGTCATTTCTGGCGTCCCAGTAAAGCTTTTTTTTTTTTTTTTTGATAGTCTTGACTAGACAATTACTAATGACTGAGGAAATTATGAAGTTTATAAACCTCAGATCTATAAAGACTGTTCTCAAACTCAATAAAAATCTCCACTTAGGCAGCCAGTAAAAATCAGCCTGATGTCGACTCTTGTCTTATCTCTTGCTGTCACTTTCTCTCTTTCTTTTCTGCTCTTCTTTTGATAATGTCCTGACATGCTATCATACATAATGTGAAGCTCCAGGCTGGAAAAGATCGAGATCTCCAGAAGATCTGAAAATTGTGCAGTGTTGCATCAAACATCTCAGAAAAATTGCAATACAAAAAATAATCCCATCTTATGAACACAACGTATAAATTGGGACAGGTTTATGGATATAAATATTAGTTTTAATATTTTATCCCATTAACTGGCATCTTGCCTTAATTTTATGAGTTATTTACTTCACTAACTCTCGCTGTCTTGTAAACAAATATTGATTAAATATAAAAGCATCCTCAGACCTGCTGCTGACAGAATCCGTCGGTGCTGAGCTGAGCTTCCAGTTTGAGTCTGTGATGCTCTGACTCTGCCAGCTGGACCTTCAGTTCCTCAACCTCCAACAAGACAAAGAAGACGAGTCAATATGCAGAAAAAAAGGCTCTGATGTCATCAAATTTCTGCTCTCACCTGTTTCCTGTAGCTCTGCAGCAGCTCCTCCACCTCTGCAGTGTTTCTGGTCTCAGTGAACAGCGGAACCATCCTCTCCGCTCTGAACGCAAACTTCTCCACCTGCCTCCAGAACTCCTCGATCTCCTCCTCCACTCTTTGCTGTGACTTTGGACTTGGCGCTCGCACACAGCTGTCCACTGTCTTCTCTCCCCTCTCTCCAAAGCCTAGAGAGATGCCCAGCATGGTCTCATACTTCCGCCTCCTCGCCTCCCGCCTCCTCCGACCCTCCAGGTCACCCACCTCCAGCGAGCACAGTGGTTTGGTTTCCCGGGTTTCTACTTCCACCGCCGACTTGCTCCGAGGCCTGAACTCGCTCCAGTCAATGGATTTATAGCAACCTTGTTGACGACGTTTTATTGCGCTGCTGGGATGGGGCTGGGGGTCTGTTTCCGTGGAGACATCAGAGGAAGCAGAGTCCTGCGTCACATCTGGTTTGGGGAGGACCCCAGGTGGGCTGCAGGACACGTGGTGGCCAGGTAAACTGAGAACATTTTAAAGAGGTTAGAAGAGCTTAAATTGTATTTTAGTGAATACTTTTACTCCTGATTCAGTTTAGTTCAGTTAAGTTTTTGCTTGGAAAAACTGTCTCGTTTTGGTTCCTCGTCATCATTATGTTTCTATAAGACATTTAGATAAGAGTTTAAGGCAAAGAAATAAAAATCCTAAAAAAGTAAGTTTGACTGATTACCTGGCAACATCAGGGGCATTGACTGGATGCACATTCTTCATCAGCGCCTGGATCCAGTTCTTACGGATTCCTGCCGTCATGGCCGACAGCGTGAAGACGCCCTTTGGGGTCTGTGACATTTAAACACTTGAATATACTTATTATTTATAACTGCGACTGAGTATAAAGTGTTGGTCTGAAGACTTACGTGGATCTGAAAGCCGTAGTTTCTCGGGACGTCGTAATCAGACACGTTATAACACTTTGTCAGGTCAATTTCTCCATTGAGATCTGAAGTCTTAAAGAAGAATCAGAAAAGACTATGAGGCACAGAAACACGTGTGATGTTTTTTTTTTTTTACCTTATGAAAAATTAAATCAGTGTACCTCTTCAGCAGTAGCATCTCTGTAGTATCTCAGACTGTCAGCTGAGAGAACAAACCAATATTTCTTCCACTAGATGGAAGCAAAGGACATTCATCACAGGATGTGTTAAAACTACTGACTGTATGAAAATCCCTCAGAGCTTCATCACAACTCAATCCATAACCTCTCTGGTTATCTTACCTGATCATTTTCATCCAGTTTGACCATCCAGCCTTTCTTGAAGTTTAATAAATCTGGCTGTAAAGAGGATAAAAACAGCTGGGAATAGTTTTCTTTGAGGGGTGATTGTGAAACGTGTTGATTAATATAAGTTTTCCTGCTTTTTCTATAGATTAATTAGTTATATTTCAGTGTGACATTTAAATAAGATCTATAATGCAACATCTGGACTGAGTAAGAGATTAGCTAAGATGAACTTGCATGTAATACAGAAAAGCATAAAGTTTTAGTTTTTCTTCTCATCTCATCAGTGCCTTACTGTCATGACCGTGTCTGACGTCCTGCGGTCCAGAGACTTGGATCTTCTCTGAGGAGGCAAAGCACCGAGCTGCGTCGTGTCACCACATGACTGAAGTTTCTGCAGAGAAAAAACAAAACACGTCAAGATTAGACGACTATGATGAAGACAACTCTTATCAGAAGGAGGTTTCCACTGAGTCACGGGCGTGAAGTGTTTTCTGAGTCTGGACGGTGGCAGTTTAGAATAACCAGCAGTTTGGATGCTTGGCAGGGATGTCAGCTGTGAGGATTAGGCCTGCTGGAGTGCACCACAGGGAGTCCATCAGGCTATTCTCCACTGCCTGTTAAACTCCCACATAGACGATTTGATTCAGCCGTGGAATGCATGAAAAGGTTTGTTAGGGTATAAAAGTCCAGTTAGTCTGCAGGTTTTGTCTTACATTCCAAACTGAGTGTCCTGAAAGCTTATATGATGAGGATTTAGCCCAGCTCTAACAGCACATATCAGTCTGTTTCATGTCAGATTACAGAGTTTTAAATAAATCAAGGGTGCATTTTTTGTTTACTTGAGCCTGTGCTATTCAAAAGATTCATTCTTCTCCCTTACATAACCACTTTAATGAGAAAACAGGACCACTTTAATCACCACAGAACATCCATTGTGCTTTTTTCTGGCATTTACATTGAAAACTATCCAAGAACACAACTTACAGAGGAACACAACACTGGAGGAACACAACACTGGAGGACTAGGAGGAGAGGCTGTTCTGGGAATCTCAGCTCTGAGGCCTGAATGAACTCCAGACAGACTCCTTTGACCTTCTCCTCAAAACAAATGCAACCAGAGACACATAAACCGTCACGTGGGCTCAAATGTGCTGCTGCTGTATTTAAAAGGTTAATTCTCTGGAATGAGTCAGAGTGTTTAATCAAAGATTAACAGCTGCTGCTCTGACAACCATCGCTGCTGCACCCCTGTGATTATATAGATGAGTCTACGTCAGATTTGGCTCATCAAGGTGGCTCTGAACAACTGTTTCCCAAAGTCAATTCAGAGACAAAGACCGCAAAGCAAGTCTGGCTTCTGTCATAATTTCACTACAATAAGCACAAATTACTTTCCACAGAGGAGAAAAAACACATGGGAAGACTAAACGGAGATGTTTGTGACCTCTGACCAGCAGGTGATAAACATAGAACATGAATCATGGCCAGGAGAAAGAACAAGGCAAGGCAAGGCAGTTTACAAAACTCCTCTAGAGAAGTCACTCGGTAAGTGAGTCCAGCTTTCTGTGGGTGTTACTGAAGGCTTGTCGGAGGTGAACTCTGAGAGCAGCAGCACAGTTTGACAACAGCAAAGCTGCAAGAAACAGCTTTTAATGTCTACATAATGTCACAGGAAAACATGTCCTGTCAGATCTGATCCAGATTTAATAAGGTGTAACAAGACCCAGAAATCAGGTTGTTGACAGTCTCCACCTGTTTCAAAGAGAAAATATTATACTCCTGAGGTTTGGTGTCTCTCACTTTGTCTCTGTATACACACAGTTAAGTCAAGTAAAGTTTATAGTTTGACTTGGGCATTTAACTGGAAAAATGTCCATTTCCATGTATAGCGTGCTGAATAAAGGCTTCTTGTTGTTTGTTTTCTAAATCCATTTCCAGGACCATGCTCATCTGAGAGGATATGTTGCCATGGTGACTTGTGTCTAACTTAAATCAACTTCAAGAAACAGAACAACCTGAAAACAATCTTACTAACAATAATCATTTATCTGGAGATCTTATGTCATGAATCACATGTGTGGACTGTTTCTGAATCATGTCTACATTTTGTTGTTACTGTCACACACAGACAGACACTCACCTCCCTAATAACTGGGCTGTAGCCCAACAACAAGCAGTGACTATGATTCACAAACAAACGTGCAGTTGGAAACTGAATGCTTTAGAGATGCTCTGGTTTCTGAGCTGCTTTTTTCTGAGTTTATCTGTAAACCTGTCGGCAGAGTTCTGAAGAATCTCGAGAAAATCTACTGAAAACGGCTTGACTTCTGAGGAATCCCAGGAAAAAAGCTGTGGAGGAGGAATGCCGAGCTGCCGATTGCGAGCTGAACGCCTTCAGGGCATCAAAACCAGTTTTGTTCCCAAACAAAAACTGTGTGCTGAATGATTTAGCGCCTCTTTCGCATCTGTTGACACCCACTCATGATGGAGGAAACGCATGCCTCAACATGGTGGGATTGCTTTTCCACGCGTTTCATGTTAAATTCTCATAACCTGCTTTTCAACATAATGGACTGAATGAAACACAAAACAGTTGTGGTCTACACGCACAGTCTGCCTCGGAGTGGAATTTGTATCTGATCCTCTGCAGTGTTGGATCTGATTAGATCACCAAAAATGACGTGTTTATCCAGAACACCTGTCTGCATGAGTCATAAAGAAACCATTGAAGCTCACACTGGGCCCAGTACAGGCTAGGAACAGCTGGATACAGTAACTGGTGAATCATGGCAAACCCAGAATAAATTTAATCAGCACTACCTGTTCGTGATTATTATGCTCATGTGATGATGGTAGGAGTGGCTTTTTAAATAAAGAAACATGTTTTTCATTGTGGTTTTTCACATCCTGTAGCAGCAAGTCATCTCATGTTTCTGAGTTGTGATGTAATAAATCTATCAGCATCTTCACCAACTTGTTTTGCTTTCTTTTTATGTAAAGCTAAGCTAAGCAGCTGCTGGCCGTAGCGTCACAGCCTGACACGAGCGTGGCATCAACCCTCACATGTTATTCTTGGAAATAACATCAGCTCCTATTGGGCTGAACTGGTTCTTCAACACCAACATGCTGAAAGATAACATCAAGTGGTGTTTTATAAATGAAAAATCAAAACAGCATGCCTCCTCAGTGATCTGGAACTTCTTTTTTAGGTTGCATATCGTCAGCGTCCAGTAATCATACACAAAAGCAAAAGCTCCAGGAAGAGCTGCAGGAAGGGGCTTGATGTCAAAATGGATCTGTAGTTGTTCTCAGATGCTGAGCGAAAAGCTGGTCATCACAGATTATTTATCTATGGGGATGAGGGATCCCATCTTTAGTATATGTATTTGCTTTCAGTGGTGCATGAGTGTATCATAGGGATTTGTAACAAACACATAAATTAATAGTGTCCCACTCCTTTAATCTAGACAGAAAAGACGAGTTAAAACTGCCTTCTTTCATCCAGCTGGTCAGTTCACAGCATGAAATGTTTATGAACCTATTGGACCTTCCAAAGAGTCGATCAGATGCAGCACACTGGCAGTAACTAATAGAGAGTATTTACTGGTAGTGGTGGTATAGTTACCTCTCGGCGGCTGGTACGAGCCTCTGTCCTGCCCTGCCTGGAGACCATTGTCCCCCCTCTGAGCTCCTTCCCAACTCCCAACAGCCGCCCAGCCGAGATGTCCCTGCAATCAGGAAATACGGATTAAAGTTTCCATTCACAGCTTTGAGTACGCTAGTATCTTCCTCAGCTGCCACTAAAGCAAAGATACGGAAGAAAAGCAAGTACTAGTGGAAAATATTTTGTAGAAGAGGTTCTCTGGAAATGAACAAACGTGTTTCCCCGGAACAGATTAACAGTATGTGAGGTGTTCTGACATCACTTCCATCTGTACAACACTTGGAATGACAGCGTGGTGATGAAATCCTTACAGCACGTATGCAGAGCTAGAATAAAACAACCAGATGTAACAGAAACGTGAATGTGTCCAACATGGAGGGTGTGTGAGATCTCAGTGGCAGCAGAAACATGAAGCATTTAAAATATTTAAACAAGTTTATAAACCCAATAATGATGATATTAACCTCGTGAATGTTCAGCTGACTCTCTGGATGTTTGTTTTGTAACAAATGACCGGTATCTGTCAATCACTGATCTAATTATATTATTATTTTTTAGTTTTAGTTCCACTTTTGCCCATCACCCTGTGCATATTCAGGATCAGTGGTACTCCAATATAATCTGATTTAATCTGTGAGCTGAACTTGAACTAGTTCCAGTAACGAGTGAACCTGCACATCAACCACAGTGAATCAATAGCATTTTGCAAAACTATATACAGTTTGTTACACATGAAAGTAAAAGGCAAATTAAAAGAAAAAAAATTAAGACATTTTTTTCTCTACTTTAAATCCTCTTTGGAAATGATTAACAGTCTCTCATTCATTCACGTTAGCTTCAGAGAACAGTAACTGTGTTGTGTTTGAAACACTTAAATATTGTACAGTAACTCTTTACTTGTGACACAGTTATTTGTTTTATGCATATCTTTCAATGAAAGATGAAATTTCTTAAGCTGAGCCATATCACCAAAAGTAAAGGTGAGAATTAAACTTTTCTTTAGCTAGGCATTTATGTTTATGAACTGGTTTTATAATCAGTCATTAGAAATTGGACTAATGTGTGTTTAATAAAGCTGAATTAATTGAATTGAACTTTAATGAACAGAGAATCCTTTTCACAGACTTTGATGGAGGCAAGTTTGGTAACAAGCTACAACTGTAACTGGTTTTTGAGCAGGATGCTGTGACCCGGCCTTGTGTGGGTCCAGGAAGCTCTGTGCCCTGAAACTGAGCCTAAACTGATGTCTTTTCTCTCTGACAGACCAGCAGACTGTTAGTGTTGAGGTCATGAGAAACAACGCTGCAGATATCGAATTACACCAGCGTTTTGGAATTTCTGGTCTCATTTACCCAAAAAGGAAACTAGAGTGAAGAGCTGACATGTCTCCTCCACATGTGACCAGTTTACGGGCTGCTGGGGCTCAAACTGGGAGGGTTTTCTCTCAGCTAAATATAAAAATGCAGCAGTAAGATCTCTAATGGAGGGGTAGAGCACAAGCCTTTGATCTGGTGTTTAGCGTTGTGTGATGGTTGTTCAGTTTCATACTCGGGGGGGAAACAGAGAAGCACTGGGTATCCTTTGTGCTAATTGCTTGCACATTTCCCCCTTTTTCCCCACTGCTGATGCACTTTAAATGGCTGTTAGCGTTACCCACAGATTACATGCAAACATACATGAGAAAATAAAAACCAGATTGCTCTTAAACAAATTCACATGGATTTTGTGAAAACTGGCAGGAATCAGTGACTCCTCCCTTGACTCATTCCTAACCTTCTGTCCCGACTCTTGTTCTGGACGTTTGCTGATGTTTGGATGACGTTCGACTCGGCCAGCTGGCTGTTGCTGGTGTTAGTGCTTCCAACAGCAACCAAGTCCTGGGAGCTGACGGAGTTGGCAAAACTTCCAGTGCCATCCAAGGTCAGAGAGCCCCGGGAAAGCGGGCACAGATAGGAGGATGCGTTACCTGGAGACAACAAGTAATACAGTTTTGAGAACGGAAACGAAACCACAGTTTAATGTCTGTCTGTTTTAGGAACAAACACAGTTTAGTTAGGAGTCTCAGCCACAAAACCAAAACCACTGATGAAACCCTTTTTTTTTCATATTTTCATTTTTAAATTCACCCAAGACCCTTTAATACAAACCCAAGCAAACCAACCACACTGGACCTTTAAATAGCACACTGTAGATAAGACTCTTTGATCTTCTGTTCTGCATCATTTTCACATTTCATGCTCATTTTCAGTCCCATCAGCACCATGATGAGGACTCCTTCTTGTGGCTGTTGCTTTCTTTTTTGTGTCTGTGTAAACTGTAGTCCCTTTTCTGCTTCATTTTCTGCTTGTTATTACTGACTCTCTGTAGATATGACTGATATCAATTCTTAAAAAAAGTACACCCTACATCTACATCTTATGTACCAGGACAAAGTAAATAAGAATATTTCTTATCGGGTCTTAAAATCAGGTGACTACAACCTTGGATAAACAGTAGCAAATGACATATACTGTCATATACTGTCATTATTTACTCATAATGTTCTCAACCATAATGCAGAAGCAGCGTGTTTAAAACCTCAGTATGCTTTTAGAGAAGCAATCATTGATCCTCATTAATCTATCAAAGGCTGTAAGGACATAACCATGGAAAACATTCAAGGCAGCTGCCAATCTTCCCAGGTGTGGATGTCCCAGCACGTTTAAAGACCGTACTGCATGACTCAGAGGAAAAAAAAAAACGTAAACTACACCTCATACATGTAAATGCTGAAGTTCATCACAATCCAATTAGAAAAAGACTGAACAAGTATGGCTTGTTTGGAAGGGTTGTGGGAGAATGAACAGAATGAGAGCCTTCACTCTCATTGTGTTCTGCAGATGGAAAACAAATTAAAATATGCTGCTCCTTACATCTGAAATAACTTACAAACTGTTCTGAAATAAAAAAAAATCTATCTAGCATTTTTTATAAACTTATAAATCGGGTTAAATAAAAAAGAAATAAAATTAAGCGTGTTTGGAGAAAAACCAAACACAGCATATCAGACAACCCTGCAGTTACTGAGTGGACCTGAACAAATGTGAAACCATTTGTCAGACAGTTAAAGCGTGACTGACATTGAATCATACAACAAAATAACAATTCCAAACACAGGAGCAGGTCTACAACAGAATGACTGAAAAAGAAGAGAATCAAGGTATTAACATGATCCAGTCAAAGTCCAGACCTTTAAAGTTTCAAACTAAAAATGTGAGTTTGCTCAGATTTATACTTACCTATGGACACAAAGTAGTCCTTGTCTTTTAACTAGGACTCAAACCAATTAATTGCAGAAAGTCCTACCCAGTTTTTCAGCCGGTCTAGTAATATGTTACCATCGACCGTGTCAAATGCAGCACTGAGATCCAGTAGAGCTGTGCAGAAACGGATGCTCATAAACTCACATTGTAAAGAGTAGACCAAAATTCCTCCACAGTGATGCAAACGTTTAAAATCGCCATACAGAAAACCATGACTAGGTTACTGCTGATAAGGAGTGCTTTTTTAAACTGTTGTATCGTGGGGTTTACTTAGTTTTCTTTAACAGACAGCTTGTATATTTTGGCTTAGTTTTAAGTAAACAAGAACACGGTTAATTATAATGTATTGGGTATTTTTTAAGTTGTATCCATGTAATTCTAAGACACGGTAAGTATTAGATTATATTATTTAGGTTTAATCATCCTTCTGAAACAATACAATTTGCAAGTGAGGGCGGATGTACTTTCATTTTTACATGGTTCTTATGCTCCAATGCAAATTTCCCTCTTGGGACAATAAACGTTTTTTACAGCTCTGTTAGCTGAGCCTTTCACATTTTTACATCATGTATTTCTCCATAAATTAAAAACAGGCAAAGCAAAGCAACATCTTTGTTCTGGGCCTCTTCAAAATCTGAGATTTTATTCTATGACAGTGGAGCTTCCCTTGAGAAGAACACACATGAACGGACATAGCAGTAATAAAATGTACTTCCCTGCTTGCCTTCATTGCGATGAGAATAATCCCACATACTGTGTTAACATGCTATGTTGCTATGGGAGACTCTACAGAACCAGCGTATGTGTTAAAATGCATGACAGCTAATTAATCATTTTGTTTAGAAGAAGCAAACTAACACAGAGACAAACGGCAGTGACATCATTATGAATGAGTAAAGAAGGAGGCAACACAGGAAAGAGAAACAGGCTTCAAAGTAAATCTGACCACAATGCATCTAAACTTGTCTTTCACATTTACGATGCAACAGTAACGCCAGTTAGTCATCCACAAACACCTGAGAAGTGGTGTACCCATGTTGCATCAGGTCTTCAGAGATTAACACAATTTCTTAAATAGAGAACATGAAGAGATTCTAGTACAACACCTACAGAGCAACTTTCTTCAAATCTGGGTAATGCCAGCCTGGTGTGTTAGATTTACAGTAATAAAACCTAAAGAATGCAAAAAATATAAACAAAAACAAATAAAGCTAATCAGAAATAAATAATAATTAATAAATAAATTAGAACAAGTGTTCTGAAACAAAAACATGGTTTGAAAACAGTCTTTTTAAGTCTGAGGGGGCTTTTCAACAACTTGACAGAATTGTCAGTGTTGACTAACATCTTTATTTCTTATATTCTAAAGCAGAAAGAAACAACAAAATAGATGTAAAACCTCCATCATTTATGGTAAAAAGTGAAATAAATCTAAATTTAAGTGACATCCAGCAACATTACCAAACTCCCTAATGACAGCTAGTTTAGTATCCATCTTGCATCCTGTCTCTTCTCTGAGTTCTGTCCAGCCAGTATAAGTCAGTCCAATGTCGACGCTTGCTTTATCTCTTGCTATGTCACTTTCTCTCTTTCTTTTCCTCTCTTCCTCCCATAATGTCCTCCTGCATTTATTTGATGAATCAACCAAGGTCCACATTCTAAACAACCAGTGTGTTGATATCCAGTTGCTGGTGTGTGATGCGGTGCCGTAAAGTGAAACACTGCTGTCAAGTGAGGCAGCATCTGGTCTGTATGGTGGTACATTTCTCTGCCTTCTGCTGCTAATTTCCCTTGTTTAAACTTATATTATAGGTCTGGATAGTTTTGGGCTGGGCGCTTTGGCCAGAAAGTGCAGACATCAGCCTACAGTTGAGTTTGTATTCTGTACAGTAAAAAAAAAAAAGTGTAACATTTGAGTTAAAAGGTGTTGCCAAAAGGTCATGGTATGGGTGACATCGCTTGTGGATGCTATTCAGAAGAAGATGTTCTAACCAAAATAAACCCTAATAAGGGAAAAACAACTGCAATGAACATTCACATAAGAAAAATTGAAGTTCTTCATCAGGAATTATTTCCATCTCTGTTCATTTCTGAGATATTATAAAACATTTTGGAACATGCCAAATGTCAGTCACATGAAGCAATTGTTTGCTGGTGAGCCACATCATTTGAACCTCTGGTAGATCAAAATCAGTCTTATAACTTCTTCTAATTCAGTTTGTAAATGCAGTTTAAAAATGGGAATGGAAATCTGGCTAGTAACATCTAAATTTTTGTCTTCCACAAAAAAATAAATAGCTGATTTTGTCACTAGCTGATGGATGTGGATGTGCTTAAGACTGTAACTGCTATGAAAAAAACCAAAACATTTTAATCTATATGCTTTCAATTCCCCAATTTGCCTCTTTATTTAGCGACTTCCTTAAACATTGTACTTGTTATGCAGCATTGAATAGAAACTGAAAAACTTGTGTTTCTGATTTGCAGCAAAAAACAGACTGATTCAGGACTGTACTAAAAAACCTCACAAACAGAATTAATACAAAATAAATAAGAATTCATGTAAATAAATTAATAAACACTGTGTGTTAATCTCATATCATCTTCCAGAGTTGGATTATTTTCCCCAAAAGAAATCGAAACAGAGCGCCCTTGACTAAAGAGAGGGATCATTGTCTTTAACCTCCATCTCCCTAATGAAGCAGCCTATAGTCTCTGGCAGCAGGAGATAATCCAGACCGTTATTACAGGACCTTTGCAGACTCTGTCATGAGTCTGACGCCAGATGGGCGCTGGTGTCCACTTTGTCACAGCGCACAGCTCCAGCAGAGAGGAGTACCCGATCTCTGCCAATCAGCAAGCCTTTCAGAACTTGTTTAACAGCTTTTTTTATGGATCATGTTTGCAGTTTGGCTTTGATGATGCCTGAAGGTCAGAGACTTACCATTTCCTGTGCATCTCTCACTGTGTTTCTGTCTCTGTGTTTATGTAACTCTACTTCCTGATACAACACAAACTCCTCCAGCCAGTTTCCACGACGACAAGTCAGTACTCGGTCAACATGCTGGGTTACACCAGGGTTAACTCAAAAGTACAAATAAAAAGGCTCAAAGTGTGTGAACATCTGCAGGACGTTAAGCCGGGACAACAGGACAGGAAATGATGGACATGAAAGCCAGGAGTGCGTACATGTGTGTATATGTGTGCGTGTGTGTGTTTGTTGTGCCTGTGCTGCACCTGCAGGGGTCCAGTCAGGACCAGGGGGATTCATGTTGGTGCCAGTCCTGACCGGGGTCACATCTGGTCCTTCAGCACGCTGATCTTTCTGCCACTGACCGGAATCTGCAGTGTCTTCCTCCAAGGAGGGAAAACTAGGATCAGTCGCTGCCATCTTAGCTGGACTGGGCTCCTGGTGATTATTGGGAACACATTTTAATTTTCTGTTGATTCATTTTCACTTTAACGTCCGTATTTAGCATTTCTATCATAAAAACATGTGAAACACGATCACATGTACATAAAGAAGAAGTAGAGAGTTTATTGTTTTGTCAAAAACTTCTCAACTGTCACGAACATTTCAAACTGCCCTTATAGCATTTTTATTTTTACATTAGACTGTATTATAAAGTTACTGTATGTGCTCCTGCTCTTCAACATTAAGACTAATTAAAATGATAAGCAGGGCCGCTGGTTGGACTCTTTTTCTATGTGCAGAGACTGAAGATCCTAACAGGAGCAAGCACAAGTTTGGGTGCTGATCTGTGGATGTTTGCAGCTTTTCATCCCATTCTTTCCTTTCAAATAAAGACTAGAACTACAACTAGAGCTCAGAAAATCATTTAAAAACACATATATACTCTTTCAGCCCACAAATATCCGGACTTGATCGCTTTCATTGATATTTTAAATAAAAACTGTGTCAATCTCTGTTCCTGCTTTTCAGTGTAGACAGATTGGTTAGAAACTTTCAGAATTTTTTAAGAAAAAATAAATTTTTTTAATTTTCTGATGTTTCAGATTTAATAATGCCTTCAGATAATCTCCAAATTAATCACTAAAAAAAAGGTTAATCAGAACTACTGTCATTTCACAGTTTGATCCGAGCAAAAAAGAAAATGGCTTTTCTTTATTACCTGATTGGCGGGGGGTTCAACTTTGCGTTTTTTCTTATGATTCTGTTTGTTAGTTCGCAGATAGACTGTGAAGTGCTCGCTCCACCTGATGGAGACACACAGAGACAAAACATCAGCCAGGTGAGAGGCTGGAGGCCACATCCAGTAAAGCTACTGGAAGGTCCCACCGGTGGAGAACCGACCCGTTCATGATCTCTTTGTGGTCATCGCGGATGAATATTTCCTGCATCGGGGTGACGATGCAGAGAGAGTTTTTCTGGCCCGTCCTGCCTTCGGCGTCTGTGATGTCTGTGCACAGATTCATGTTCACCGTCCCTTGTGGCAACGTGCTCGGCTGCAGGAGAATCAGAGAGTCTAAATCACTCGGCTGGAGGTTGTGGAGTGTGTTAAGTAATTATGTTTACTTCGACTCTGTTGCTAAGACCAAGAATCAGATGAATGACAGTTGAACAGAAAGCAGTTTTTGCTTTTTGTTGTGGAAAGAAAGGGATGAGGGAATTAGATTTGAGGGAGGGAGGTGGGGGGTAGCAGGCTAAGCCTAAGTCAGCACACAACATCTGGCCTAAAGCTGCCTGCTTGATCCAAAACATGCTGCAGATGCACAAAGTAAGGATTACTGTACAGTGGGCCTTAAGTCTTTGTTACAATTCACTCTTACTATTGGGTAATATTTTCGCCATCTGAGAGGTCCCTTACCAGTTCATCCAGGGCGTAGCTCAGGCTACCCTGTTCATCCAGGATGAAGTAGCGCCGCTGCCATTTCTGACAACAAAACACAGGAAACAAAATCACTACACGGTCACTGTTACAGGAGAAAAATTCACAAAGCTGAAATTCATCAAGGCTTACCCTGGATCTCTGCAGCCGGTTGTCGAAATCTGTCCCCTCTGGAGCCAAACACAACCAGCCGCTGTAGATGGGTTTCACCTGGACAGACATTCAGCAAACACATCAACACAAAAAGCAACCGAGCTGAATTCCATGTAAATTAATGCCCAGTTAGCTTTGTTCAAGTTCAAGTAATTTTATTGTTCCCAAAGGGAAACTGTCTACAGACAGGTCCTCAAGACATTACAACAAACAATGAATCCACTCACATGCACCAAACATAACAATCCAATAAAACCACCAATAGAAACCACAAAGGGAATAAAAACCACTAAAATAAAAAAAGAATAGAAAACATACCCAAAATGATCCATCACTAATTATAAATGTCACAAATAAAACCAAAAAAATCTATGAAAACATTACAGAAAATACAACCACTCAATAAAATCATAAAAAATAAACAAGAAATAACTTTTGCTAGAAATAACACTTCCTTATCCTAAAAATCAACCATATTTCATTTTACTAGGCCTTTTGATCATGTTTTATGTTTGATAAGGTGAATAAAAGATTTTTCTGATCTGCATTAGCCTCAAACATCCAGTATCAATCATGGCTGACAAATCCTCCCTCAAAAAAACATCAACTTTATAAGCCTGTCTCTGACATTTTTCATCAACAATGAAAACAAAGCAGCCGGCAATCATCTGAAAATGCTGTAAAAGAAAAAAAAGTTCTTGGATAAGAAAAGAGAGATCGACATGAGAAAAAAAATCACTTCTAAGCCAAGCCCTGCTCCACTCCTGATAAAATCTTCACATAAATCCATCCATCACTTTTTAAGTAAATCCTGACATTAGGGATACCCAATACTAGGAAAACATGCAGCTGAATACTCCAGTAACAATATTTATGAACAAATACTTCAATATATGGCACTAATCTCAGGTGTATTGATGAGGACTGCATCCCATTGTGAACGTGCAGGCTGGTTAGTTGTAGAAAACGGACAAAAACAACTTCATCTAAGTGGAATGCAGATGATGTTTGTCCATTTTACTGTAAAATGTCTTTGTCATAGCAATTCATTTTTAGTACTCTGCAGCCCTACCTGATAATAAACAACCATACCTGAGGTCATTGTAGACACACTTCATATAATAGAGCTCCATCACTGAAGGTTATTTATTTCCTGGACCAAACTTGGTAAGATGAGCTGTTCTCTATATACAAGTTCATGAAAGCTTAACTCCTATCACACTGTTTCATTAACACATTCTTATCTCCAGACTGAAATACAATGTGTAAGGAGGCAAAACAAAGTATCCTGATAGAGATTTTTTTTTTTTTTTAGCATTGTTAAACTAATCATTGGTTACTGTTCTGATTATCTGGGAACCACCATCAGCAGCTGTCTAATGACTGAGTCACTGTCAGACCTCTGCTGCAGCCAAAATATGCAGCAAGGATTCACAGTTCAGAGCAGGTCATCGTTTCAGTGCAGAGAGAACAGACAATATTTCTGAGTTATATTTTGGTAAATGTGCTGCATGTCCTTTGATCGTCACATGACAGCAGCCAAACTTGACTGGTCGGTATTACCTGAAACTACAAACACACACTGGGTTGCCATATCCAGCTTTCCTGAGCCCAGTCATTTCCAGTTATGTTTGCAGGTTGAGCAACATTGCAGAAATTACAGGGTAAATTGAAAACAGTCACAGGGACAGAGCATGATAACATACTCTAACAATGTGAGGCATTTAGGAAACCGCCAGCATCGTCTTTTTTTGCATAACCTCGACACGATGGATCTGTCGGAAATATGTTTCCCCAGGCAGAAACAGCAGCGCAGAGCAAGTATAATATAAATAATTACAAAATAAATATGAGATTGATGCAATCTGTTGGAAATGTGCAGTTATTTGTCAATCAGCTGTTCGGCAGATATCCAGTAAGACATTTCATACAGACGTTGGTACTCCTGGAAAGGATTTGTCTTTATTTTTTACATTTAAAACAGAGAATGAGTCATCAATTGACAAATTAATCTTAAAGAAAAAACTAAATTTTTCCTTGATTCTCTGCAGAAAATAACAACATATTCAACATAGGAGTCAATGTTCCACTGTTGTATTTACCCACAACTTTGGGATACTTTAATATATTAATATATCTATCTATCCATTATCTATACCGCTTTGTCCATTACGGGTCATGGGAAAGCTGGAGCCTAGCCCAGCATTTAGAAGGTAAAAGGCAGGGTACGCCCTGGACAGGTCACCAGTCCATCACAGGGCCTTTATCAATACATTATGAATTATTATTAAATAATTAACATATTAATATATTAAAGAAACTCAAAAGTACCACTGCAGTATTTCTAGTTTCTACTACTTCATACTTCTTGCTTTAAGATGAAACTTTCCACACTTTGTGATCCTAAAATACAAAGACCTATATTTTTCTACCGAACTGGAGTAATCCCATCCTCCACCACCAACTTAGTAAACTACTTATGATTTATCAGTATTAATTTTTTTTTCTCTAGCCTCATCTTATTCCCCTCATGTTATCTTTTCCATCTATATCTAATAGGTGCGCCGCGCTGTGGCTGCTGCCTCAGTCTGCCTGATCCTGTTTGTGCTTACATGTTGTTGCTGTCTACTCTTGGACGGGTTGTACTGGAAGTCATTTAGTTGTACCTGTGTCCTGTACTTGTATAATGACAAATAAAGACTCTTGAACTTGATTTAATTATGTAATGAAGTTAAAATGGGTTTTTTGTCTGAAGAATGGCTTTGTTCACTCAACACCTTAAGTATGTTTGGTTGATAATATTTTTACTTTACTAAGAAGTTCAATATAAGATTTTTTACTTGGATATGAGTAGTTCTACATGGCTGTATTTGGTGTTTAAAAACTTGAGTTCTTTTATTTTGTAAACGATGTAAAACTTAAGATGTATCCCTCATCTAGCTGTGAATATTTCTGGCCAAATTTAGACAACTTTTAGCAAAAGATGTTCAGTCATTTAATTTAAATGTTGACATACACATTAAAGTTTTGTCTAAAATCTAATCTAAAAATTTAATTTGTAGTCTGGCGGTTGAAGAGAAATTTTCAGTTGCTGAAAACACACTTAAAACATCACCCTGTCAAACACACAATCACTTTGTTAATTTCAGTTTTAAAAAAAATAAAAGGCTGATATTGTTTAATACAAAGAAATTCAAGAAATGTATTGAGCTATACAGGCTGCCAATAGGGTGCTTTCAGGATATCACAAAAGGGATGGTTAAATAGGACACCACTAAGGAATTACAGCTGTAAACTACCCCACAGACATAATGATAAATGTGTGGCCATTTAACTGTACGTTTCAGGAAGTGTAATTAGTTTCTGATCCCAGTAAGTAACATTCATATTCCCATTACTGGTAAAACAGGGTTATATGTAAATGTTTAGTCAATGTCTTATCTCAATTCTGATATCTGTGTACATTAATGCATTATAGATCTGTTTTAACTAGGAAATGCTCAGGTGCACTTATTAGCTCCTTTGCATTAGCTGTAAGTGGTTATAAAAGGATCAGGGAAGATGTGGTGAGAGCACAGCTGTCACTCTTTAGGGAGCTGTCTTTTCTCCTTATGTTAGATGAACAGCTGTGAAAACTTGGTTTACTTTCCTTTTTTTTGTTTTTGGCTGAAATCTACAACCAAAAACAACCATATGCAGTGCTGAATCAATATATTTATAGCTGCCTGGTAAAAGTTACATCATGAAATGGTAACTGTCAGATCAGATGACATTTTCATTAACTCAGACTGGAGTGTGTAAAGTTAGATGTACTCTGTACTTAAAAATGTCATATATTTTAGGATTTCTGGAATAATGAAACTTCACTTTTAAAGCATTTTAGCGAAGAAGCATATTAAAGCAAATTAAAACCTATAAGTCTTCTAACTGAACAGAATTAAAGAGAAGCAGAAATCCCCTTTCAACAAATTGTTTTCATCTGAATATAATTACCCTTGACAAGATATATATATATATATATATATATATATGTGTGTGTGTGTGTGTGTGTGTGTGCGTGTGTGTGTGTGTGTGTCCTTTTTTAAAATTTATAATTATTTGTTTACAGAATCAAAATTCAAGGTGAAATTTTGTATTTTACATACATCTATACAGCATTATCATTATTATTATTATTAGGCCTACATCATTATACATCATTTGTGAAACATGACGAACAAAATAATATTCCTTGTTGTGTACAGTCCATAATTTAAGCAAACGTGTCTAACAAAATTATTACGCTGCAATATTTAATAGATGTTCAAGTTAAACGACACGTGAGAACGGTAACTCCCTTTGTTCTTTACATTTCAATACTTTTAAATATTAATTTAAAGACAAATTCCATCTTAAAATAAATAAACATTTAATTAATCCCAGAGAGGCTCATGTTAAATAGAGGATGATAACAGCGTCAAATTTGGAAAAATTAAAAAGAGAGAGAGAGAGAGAGAGAGAGAGAGAGAGAGAGAGAGAGAGAGAGAGCGCGAGAGAGAGAGAGAGAGAGAGAGAGAATAAAAACAAAGTATTTTCAAATGTAAAATACGTTGGTATAAATTAATTTTTCATGAATAAAGCAGCTGTTGCTCCAACATTTACGTGTTTAAATTGGTCGCTTACCTGCTCTGTGTTGTGGTCTTTCAACAGATGCACTTCTCGCGACTTGAAGCAGTTTTGACATTTACTTTTATTAAAGACGTTGGCCTGGAATTTGTTGCAGGGGTTCGTCGGCTTTTCTCCGGACATGTTTGCGTCGGTACAGCTTTGTCCTCCGCGGTGGAAAAACCCCAAAACAAGCCGCTCCGGTCCGTCAGCCGTACCGCTTTAAATGAAGCGGTTCAACGTAAACGAACATCTGTCAAACACAGATCTGTTGACGACTGTCGTCATGGTCATGTCGTCAGACGTTATATACGCATCACTGCTCCACTTCCGGTTCTGACTTACAAAATTAAAACCAATTTTTGACGGTTTTCTGCAAAAAACAGTTATACAATTTTATGGCGAAAATAACAGTGCAATGATCGAAAACACATAGATAAATGAATAATATGACAAACAAAGTGTGTACAATTTTAAATTATCGTTATGATCATGTCACTGGTAAGACAGTATAACTTAACATGACTTTAAAATAAATATTAAAGCTATTAATTTTGACTCTTTTCCTTTACAAAAAAAAAAAAAAAAAAACAACAAAAGAAAAACAAAACAAAACAAAAAAACAGCACTGTATAAATAGTTTGATAAATTATCACCAAGTTAAATGTCTAAAACGTTTTCATATTAATGTGGCACGGTACACTATCCGGTTCCAAACCTACAAAATAAAATAATCAAAACAGTTATATATATATATATATATATAGACATGGCCAAAATTGCTGGTACCATCACAATGGTCACAGAAATAAGTTTAATCTGACAAAAGTAATAATAAATAAAATGTATGAAATTTAACCATTGAAAGTCAGACACTGCTTTTCAACCATGCTTCAACAGAATTATTTTAAAGAATAAACTCATGAAACAGGCCTGGACAAAAATGATGGTACCCCTAGAAAAGACTGCGAATAATGTGACCAAAGGGACATGTTAAACCAAGGTGTGTCCACTAATTAACGTCACAGGTGTCTACAATCTTGTAATCAGTCAGTGGGCCTATATGTAGGGCTACAGGTAGTCACTGTGCCGTTTGGTGACATGGTGTGTACCACACTCAACATGGACCAGCGGAAGCAAAGGAAAGAGTTGTCTCAGGTAAGGATGGTGAAACTGAGGCCTCATGAAACATTGAGTCAGCTTTGACCCAAATGCATAAAAATGGATTACTGTTCTGAATCATTTGACCAGGTCAAAGCACACCATCTGCTGGCTGTGGGGGTCTGATGCATCAGAAAGAAAGTGTTGACATGGGTTCCACACTGCACATCATCCCTGTGTCTCGTCTATTAAGTGTTCAATAAATGATATTTTTTCTACCATGAGTGAATATTTATTTTTTGTTCATATAAATTATAAGAAGGGGTTATTAGGTAAGATTAGTTAAGGTAACAGAGTTGTGGTGCAGCTTAAAGTATATCAATCTGTAATGACACTAGTAGTCTGACGGCCGGGGGAAGAGAAGGGGTGCTTGTTCAATGCGATAGTGATTGTGCTAGTAATTTCATACAGTTGGATTAAAATTGTTTACTGTTTTATGTGTCTTATAATAGATATTGCACATGCATCTCATTGTCTACCTCATGACTTTTTTTTTTTTTTCACAGCTGATCATTATTGAATGTGGCAACAGTTTACATAGCACACTGCACAAGTATGTACATACAATACTGTTTTTTTTTTTTTTTTTATCTTGTAGTTTTTTTTTTTTTTAAGTTAATTTTTATTTTATAATCTTTTATGGCATTCAGTGTGGGTGGCAGACAGTAAGATGTGACTTTCAGCACGCTGAATCAATGCTCAGAAACAATGCTTGCAACAATTTCGTGTCACATGCTCGAGCATAACATCCCTAGTCTCAGGAGATTAGAAAGAAAATTATAGACAAGCATGTTAAAGGTAAAGTTTATAAGACCATCTCCAAGCAGCTTGATGTTCCTGTGATTACAGTTGCACATACTATTCAGAAATGTAAGATCCATGGGACTGTAGCATAAATTGATGACAAATCAAAGAGACGGATAATACGAATGGTAACAAAAGAGCCCAGAAAAACTTCTAGATTAAAGGTGAACTTCAAGCTCAAGGAACATCAATATCAGATCGCAGCATCCATCGTTGTTTGAGCCAAAGTGGACTTAATGGGAGACGACCAGGGAGGACACCATTGTTAAAAACAAATCATAAAAAGCCAGATTGGAATTTGCCAAACTACATGTTGACAAGCCACAAAGCTTCAGGGAGAATGTCCTATGGACAGATGAGACAAAAATGGATCTTTTTGCCAAGGCAAATATGTTCTATGTTTACAGACGGAAAAATGAAGCATATGAAGAAAAGAACACCGTCCCTACTGTAAAACATGGAGGAGGCTCTGTTATGTTCTGGGGCTGCTTTGCTGCATCTGGCACAGGGTGTCTGGAATCTGTGCAGGTACAATGAAATCTCAAGACTATCAAGGGATTCTAGAGAGAAATGTGCTGGCCAGTGTCAGAAAGCTTGGTCTCATTTGCAGATCATGGGTCTTGCAACAGGACAATGACCCAAAACACAGCTAAAAACACCCAAGAATGGCTAAGAGGAAACACTGGACTATTCTAAAGTGGCTTCTATGAGCCCTGAACTAAATTCTATTGAGCATCTTTGGAAGGAGCTGAAACATGCCATCTGGAACAGGCTCCCTTCAAACCTGAGACAACTGGAGCAGTTTGCTTATGAGGAGTGGGCCAAAATACCTGCTGAGAGGTGCAGAGGTCTCATTGACAGTTACAGGAATCATTTGATTGCAGTGATTGTCTCAAAAGGTTGTGCAACAAAATATTAAATTATTTAAATAATTCTGTTGAAGCATGGCTGAAAAGCAATGTCTGACTTTCATCGGTTACATTTCATAGAATTTTTATTTATTATTACTTTTTTCTGTCACCATTTTGAGTTTTTCTTTCATTAACCGAAGGGTACAAACGAATTTGTCCACGTCAGTATATATATATATATATATATATATATATATATATATATATATATATATATATATATATATATATATATCAGGAGGTGATTGTGTGTACACAACATAAGTTGGACTTAATTGGACTGCAATTGGATTGAATTTGTTCACTGTTGCTGTTCAAAGAAACACCACCTTGATCCAGGATTCTTTTTAAAGGATTCTTTGCTATGGGGAAATTGGGTATTTTGAGGTAGATTTGCCTCATTTTTTCCTGATCAGGTAGATCAGGAAGATTTACTCTCACAGAGATGCAGATAAATTGATCCATGCATTTTCACTTCCTGACTAGATTATTGAAATTCCTTATCAGTAAATAAAGCTGCTCGAAACAGCCTACAGCTGGTCCCAAAAGCTGTGGCAAGAGTTTTGATGGTGATTAACAGGAAAGGTGGGATTTACCCAGTCCTGGCTTCTCTTCATTACATCTTTAAAATAGTTTTGTCTTGTGTAAAGCATTTCCTGCTTAAAAGGTGCTATATAGACATTATTTTTGTAAAAGTGAACATTTCTGAGGTCATATGTATATGTACTTATTTTGTTATTCTGAACTACACTCATAACAAACAGAGCACATTTTTTCTTTTAGCATTTACTAATAAAAACACACACAGTTGTTTGACTGACATGACATGTTTCCAAAAGCCAAGTCCTGAAACTATGAGAGCAGTGTGTTACACGTTTCTCCAAGACACATCCAAACAAATTTACAAATTTGTCTATTATAGAATACGTTGTAAATCTTCTCTGATTTGCATCACATTCAATCATGTGCAAGGAGTCGATTTCTTTTAGAAAGAATGATCTGGAAAGTTCAGCCTCTGGTACAAAACACCTTCATTTACTGGGCTGGTGAAGTAGTGTAAGTGTGAGATTTTTGGCAACTAAATTAACAGTTTTTCCAGCAGCGTGGCTGTTTAAACATAGTCAGGTGATATTTCTGCATTTATATTAGAAGAAAAACTCACCTTCCCATAGATATAGTTTATCACCACCAATATGAGTTCTGATCGATATGTTAGAAGCTGTTTTTACAAGCAGATATTGTCGTAAAAGCAATTGTACATTTCTGGGTGTCGTATAAAACACAGTAGTTGTTTATTATTAGTTGATATTTTCTGCTTACAATAAAATAGTTTACTCACTCTGAAGGAGAGCATTCCCAATTTCTGACATATTTGCTTACACACTGTGTTTTTGTGCCTGCACTTTTCCAGCAGAAAAAAGAGACTTAATAATAAATTAACTCTTTCATTTTATACATTTCTTTGTAACATTTGCAAAATAGCACACAAATAATAAAAAGCCTGGATGTGAAATTCATTAGTAAGCCTTCTACGCAACTTAAAGGCACTTCTCTCAACGTACAATATCAGCTTTGTGTTTTTTAAAAGGAGGCTGTGAAAACTGATTTTCAACCACAAATCAGTCGGATGGACAGAGCTGAGGGACGCTTTTAGTCTGAATGTGTGTATGAGTGTCACAGACACTGAAATCTTTATGTATAATTGTTGTTAACAGTCGTAACAGAAACATTGCACACATTAAAAAATACAGTGGATATCAATGAAACACTGAAAAACACGTCCTCCTCCAAACAAACGATGTAGGAGAGGACACCATCTTTACTGGCATCTGTTTCTTGGCATATCCAACCCAATCCAACTTTATTCGTAAAGCACTTTAAAAACAACCACTGAGGACCAAAGTGCTGTACAGATGACTAAAAGCACAAAGAATAAAATCAATCAAAACAATAAAGTTAAAAAGTAATAAATAAATAAATAAAACAGAAGCAACATGTCAAAATCTCAAGAGTGTAAAAAAAGCCAAGCCATTTACCAGGGCTGTCAAAAATACAGCCAGGAAGGCAGTATTGGCCTTTCCCAAACTGGGGGGGGGGGGGGGGGGGGGGGGTCACCATATTATTGTAAAAAACAAAGGATAATAATAATAATAATAATAGCGTACATTTATCAAATAAATCTGGGATTTTTATTAAGGTTGTCAAAATGAGCAAATTAATGCAAAGACATTCATCTGTAAAACTAATGTGTTTATTTATTAACACATTAATGCATAAAGAACAAAGTTATTATTCATATAAAAAATCAGAGTATGGCATTATCTCTGCAACAGAAGCTAATTTTCTGCGTGAAGGTGCTTTGTTACTGCGGTGAAAAGAAATACATTTCCAAGTCAGGGGGATAACTTGCTATATCTTTTATATCTTTCTTACTTAACAGCTGGGGTTTGTATTAGGAGGGGAGTCAGTTCAGGTGGGGAGGATAAATACACAAATGGAAATATATCAGTATGTACATTTAAAAACTGCAACTGCAACTTTATTTATAATGAATTTTAAAAACAACAAAGTTGACCAAAGTGCTACAATGTGCAAAAAAACATTAAAATTAAAAAACAGAATTTAAAGTACATAAAAATATAAAATACAGTTAAAATAATAAAAAAACAAACAAAAAAACTTTTAGCTCTTGATAAGTTTATCTAATCATAATGTGACATATTATTTTTACTTCCAGATAGCTGTGATTAAATGTTTTGTGATTAGGCCTGTTGCGATAAGCAATAAGTCAATTAATTGCACGGTAAGAAAAAATTAGCGCGATAAGTTTGCCAGCCGCAATAATTTTCTTTTTTTTTCTTTCTTACTTTACCAAAGACTGTTGACAACAGGTTTCACTATGGAGTATCTGGACTGAACTCTCTCGTTTCATACTTGACAGCAGCATGTTGCAGCACGAGACCGTGAAGCACTTAACAAGCGTGGGCCGGTATGCCGCATTTGTTTTACTGGGATGACAACTCTCACGCACTGGCTGTAACACTAGTGCATTTGAGTGGCTTCTCACTCCCTTGCGCTAAACCTCCGATTTTTAAAGCTGAAATACACATCAAGAGCAATACCGGCTAATCGGGAGGTTCGGGAGGATTCCCAGGGGGCCGCATTACTTTTCGACCGGTGTCTCGGCATATGTGAAAAATGCGCTGCGTCGCAGCAGCGGTTCACTCACTGCTCATAGATCAGTCTGACACGCAGTGATGAGGGGAGATTTTTCAGCTTCACAAACAGAAACGATGGGCAGTATACTTCTTTTCTAGTTTTTTTTAATGCAATGATACTAACTAGCAGTGTTACCGGTTTTCCCTGTCTGAGCCCCATGTTTATATATATATATATATATATATATATATATATATATATATATATATATATATATATATATATATATATATATATATATATATATTGAAGGGAAATTTTGTTTACAGATCAGAGATTTCCATCCTACTTATTGTTTTTGGTTGTTTGTTTTTCATTCATTATTAATGAGACTGAGAGTCCATACTGTTTATTGTTTTTGTTTTATTTCAAATTTCTTCCAGTTCCAGTGTAAAATGTTCTTTAGAAATTGAAGTTCATTGACCTTTGAAAGGGTGTACTTGCATTATTATGGCATTGTCATTATATTAGTTGAAAATGGTCTCAAAATGTTAAAAAAAAAAAAAAAAACATTATCGCTTTGCGCAATATTATCGCTTATTGCAATAATTTCTGAGAAAATTTAAAGCACAGCAAAATTTGTTATCGCAACAGGCCTATTTGTGAATTCATCGATCCATTGTGATTTGTTAGTTGTAATGAACATGTAAATGATAAACTCAGGCAAAATAAAAAGACTGCACTTGTTTTTCCTAAAGAGATGACATTATGAACAACCTGGGATTTGTGTGGGTGGCAGTGGCTCAGGTGTTATTGGGTCATCCAATAATCTTAAGGTTGGCAGTTTGATTCCCACTCCCTCAGTCATCTGTGTCCTTGGGCAAGACACTTCACCCTCCTTGCCTCCAGTGTCGGCGTTGCTGGTGGATGAATGTCTGATGGTGGTCGGAGAGGCCGTAGGCGTGTCTTGGCTGCCACGTTTCTGTCAGTCTGCCCCGGGGCAGCTGTGGTTACACATGTTGTTTACCAACACCAAGTATGAATAAATAATTGATACAATGTATCTAATCCATTATTATAATGTGAGGTTAATGGTTCTCAATCATCTAACATCTCTTTTCTGTGTCTTAATGAAACTTGGGAACAGCCAAATGACTTATTTCATTGAAAGATTCCAAACCTCCTCAGGTTTGTTTACAGCTGTTAACCATGTGACTCTGGCTGGGGTGGAGATATGGTAATGCTTTTAAAAGGATAGTTCATTAATGTAAACATCTTGGTGAGGTATGTCTTTGCACTAAAACTAGGGGAAAAGGTGGAGTTTTTGTTTGTTTTTATTCTATTACTGGTCTGGTCCACTTGAGATCAAATTGCAGAGTTTGGGGCGCCCTGAACTAAAAATGAGTTGAGACCCCTGGTCTATCTGAAGTCATCGGAGCAGTCCTTCATCCAGATCTGATGAAATTCCACTGAGCTGAGGGCTGACTTTAAGAAGCACCCATGCATCGATCTCATTACAACAGTGTTATTGTTGCTAAGCAACGCCCTCTCAGTCAGGGCTTCGACAAATGTCAGCGTCCCGATCAGCAGATCCAACTTCATCAACCAAACCTTGCTGTTTGTTCATTCACACAGCCTGTTTATTACTAGTTGATATCAACTTTTTAATTTAAATTTTTTGTTGTAACAAAGAGTCTTGCTAATCAAATGTCTTTTCTTTTTTTTTTTTTTAAATTTATTTAGACATGACAATTTTATATTTACAAAATTCCCTCTGAGGCTGTTCACAGAAACAAGTCAACATATGGTTTAAATAAGCAGTTCAGGTAACAGCCTGTATATGTTTAGGAAACAATATGTGGAGCATATAACATGAAATATGACTTTAGGAAAATAAATAGATAAATAAATATACTTTTTAACTTTTGCTCATAGCCACACAAAGACCGTTGTAATGGCTTCTGAAATCTAGATCTAAAACAGAAATAAATGTTTGTGCTCAAGAAGAAAAATCTAAACATTTGACTTTTTTTGTGTTGTTTTTTTCATATAGTGCATTCTCCATAGACGTCTACTCTGGCGTTCGTCAGGCAGTATTAGTTTAGGTTAGATACATGTCACATTCATTCTACTGTGGATGTAAAGTACACTACAGGATTTATTTTTTTACTCTGAATTAGTTCAGCTCGGTGTTTGGGGGATTAGGCCAAGCTGGGAGTTATCCAAACCTGAAGAAACACACTGCAGTCTCTTCCGGTTGTAGTCAGAATCACAACATTCAGAAGAGGAACGAAACATGCCGACACCCAGCTGACAAACGGAAAGACCGTCAAAACTCGTGTCTGTGATACATATCGGGATCGTAGTATTTGGTGACCACCACTCTGTTGGCAAACTTGCGGCCTGTGAGGGCCTGCATGGCTTTCTGACAGTCTGCAGCAGAAACATACTCCACGAAGATCTGACATGAAAAACACACAGGGGGAAAAAAATCAGGCATATCCTGAGCTTCTGTTTGAGTCTTTTTTTTATTAGAAGACATATCTTACTGGACTGCCCCTGCTATTTATTTATTTACATGATCATTTAAATGGGAACAAAAGCATAAAACATTGCTTCTTGCAATCATTAAAAGTAGATGCCATGCATCCAGGTTTCTAGCCAAATCTAATTTGCAACCTTGGTCCCTGATTAAAGTTCCCTGGTTTGATTGAGCGGGGACTTTGGTTTGCTTTCACACTGCACCTGGACAACGTCACACAGTTAAAACAACTGCTTGCGAGGCAGTTATATTCCCCAAAATGACCAAAAAGAAAGAAGAAGAAAATCTGGCTCATGGCTCACTGATTAGCCAGGACCAAAATCGGTCATCCACCACAAGTAAACAATGGAGCAAAAACATATATTCAGTATTAGGGTTTCTGTTTTTACTTTGGTGTTCAACACTAATGTGTTTTTTTTTTTACCACAGCCTGGTTTTGGTCTGCTGGGTGGTCCGTTTGCTATCACGTGGTCAGTGCAGCGGACCAAGTTAACCAAGACCGAGACCAAAAAGTAATGGTTCTCAACCATCTTAAATCTCCTTTCTGTGTCTTAATGAACCAATGCAACAGCCAAACGACTTTATTTCACTGAATGATTCCACCTGACTCCACCCTCCCTCCTATATCGCTCTCTGACTGCCTCACTGAAATAAAATAATTGTTCACATGCGATTTTCTCAAATTAAATAATGACAAAATAGAAATGTTTATTGGTACAAAGTCCAATTTAAGCAAATGTAGCAGTTTCACAGTATCTATTAACAAGTCCTCTATCTCTCCCTCCCTTCACGTTAAGAGCTTGGGTGTCATCCTGGATAGCACACTCCTTCACTTCCTATATCAGTAATATAATCCGGTCAACTTCCTTTCATCTCTGCAGCATCAAGCGTCTTCATCCCTCCCTCACACTGCTGTCACACTGGTTTACTGTCACCTCTCGACTTGACTACTGCAACTCCCTTACGTATTTTCTCCCCCAAAAAGCTCTCTATAAGCTACAACTAGTACAAAACACAGAAGCTCGTATTATTACACTGACATCATCTACTTCCCACATCACACCTGTGCTACAGAAACTCCACAGGCTCCCCGTCACATATCGCATTCAGTACAAGCTAATCCTATGAACATATAAGGCCATTCACAACCTCGCCCCAATACCTTCTCCATATTGTTCCTGCCCGTACCCTCAGAAGAGGATCTGAGGGTACGGTTCAGCCACTTGGCCTCCAGCAGTGGAATTCACTACCTCCCAATCGTCACAATATAAGTTCTCTGCATACTTTAAGTCACAGCTAAAAACCCACCTGTTTAGGTCTGCCTTCTCTCTATATGAACAGACAAGCCTGGACAGTGTCTCAATCAGTTAATGTTTGGTTAATTCCATTGTAAATTGCTTCGTCGTTATTTAAAACATTTATTTTTTATCATTGACTGTGGTTGAGTCAGGTAAACTCATATTTTTACCTTGTTTTTATCTGTACAGTGACCTTGAGTGTCAAGAAAGGCGCCTATAAACAAAATGTATTATTATTATCATCTCATGGCCATCTGAATATAATGTTTATTTTAGCAACCTGTAATTTATAATTAAGCCTGATGACTTTACCATAAACTGTCAGGACAAAGTCTCCAGGAAGTTCATGTTTACTTCTGCATAGTAATATTCTCCCACTTTATGAGACTCGTCTATACCGCTGCCTTCTGGTGACACTATGCAGTCATATGTATCAACTCCAAGGAAACATGTTGAGTCATATTTCTTTTGTTGCAGCTTTTCACAGACTGGCTTCAAATATTTTTCATTCACTAATGGAAAACCAGTGATTAAAATCTTCATTCTGAGTGGATGATCTAACCTTTCCGCAGCCGGGAACCTCCACGCCGTCTACGGGTCGGGGGATCTCGATGGAGCGGACGCTACCGTACTTGCAGCACTCCTCTCGGATGTCCTCCAGGATTTCCTCATAGTCCTCGTCGTCCACCAGCTCTTCTGGCATCACCATGTTGAGAAGGCACAGCACCTCCGTGGGCAGGCCAGAGTTGTGCAGCCTCTGAAGCCCAGGCACCTGTAGCGTGACTGGGGTCTCTATGATGGAGGTCTGAAGGTGGAGGAGGGAAGGGCCCATGATTTTATGCATCAATATCAAAAGAAAGGTCAATGTGGCTAGAGACTGAAACATGTTTTTAACTCTGCAGAGCAGAAGAATGATGGTCTGGCTGCTATGTTGTGCATGTTTTATGGATATAAAGGAATTAAAATTCTGTGTATGTTGCTGAAGATGCACAAACACAAATACTGACTTTGTTCAGCACTCAAACATTCGTAGGAGTAGGCTACTCCTGATAGTCCGTAGCTACGAACAAATCCAAGATTTACATGAATGCCACTTTGTGAAAAGTTCATAAGCAGGACTTCAGAAAGATTTGCTCATAAAAACGGTTGGTGAATTAGGCACATGGTATTTATCACAGAACAATAAACATTTAAATTAAACTAAACAAAAGATATTAGTTTTTGTTGCCTATGTTTCCATTAATGTTCTGTTTTGTCTACCAATCATGCTAATTTCAATGACAATTTATTTTCAAGTCTGAGTAACAGAACACAGAGGAAAGCTGCCAGTCACATGAATGTGTGCTGTTTGATTTGACTCACAGGATTGGCGTTTTTAGCTCCCACGCTTGCCCTCTGGACGATCAGCTTCTTGTCTCCCAGCTGCATCCCATTGAGCCCCGAGACCGCCTGACGAAGAGCAAACACAGACCTCCAAACAACAGAGCAAAACGCAAATCTGATCTAATCACAAGGAGAAACAGTGAAGCACTGTTACCTGATCAGTGGCGCTGATGTCCACATATTCACAAAAAGCGTAACCTTTTGACAGTGATGTGGCACTGTCCTTCACCAGATTGAAGGCTTTGAGAGGCCCGAATGACATCAAGAGCTCCTTAACCTGCAAACAAAGAGTCATAGGGCCAGATCTGAGACCGGGAATCACCGTCAACATCATTGTGTTTATCTGTTGACTGAATTCTAAATGTCCATTTGACCCTCAAAATCACTTTAACCCACTGATTACTGGAAATAAATCCACATATTGGAATTTAGACATCCTGAAAGAATATTTGACATTGCAAAGTTGGGTGAAAGCAAAATCCCTTGATTTATTACACAATAATCATGTGGATTCACTGATGGATTAGTGAGTCTATATCCGGTCAATCAGTTCAAATTACTGTAAATTTTTCTTTTGCAAATTTTACGAAAGAAAACAGCAAAAAGGTGCTTTTTGCTTTAATCAAAACCAGTTGTTGGACTTGGAATTAGTAGTCTCTGCTCTCAGTAGGAGGGATGCTGAGACATAAAAAATGAGTTCACATAAAATAAAAACAAAATAGTACACCCTCTTTCTATTCTTAGGTTTTATGTGTCAAGAAATAAAAGAAAAGGTCTTAAAATGAGGTAAATACAACTTTAGATGAACAGTAGAACGTGTTTGTTGTTGGACGAACATGTTTTGGCCCACTCTTCTTTACAACGTTGCATCTGTTCATAAAAGTTTGCTGACATTTGTCCATAATAAATAAGATAAATAAGATGCTCCATCTGCTTAGAGCTTTTCCACCTCTGAATAACCTTTTCCACTACTGAATGGTATAAACCAGGGCTACTCAATTCGGTCCCACGAGGGCCCCAATCCAGCAGGTTTTCCATGTATCCCTGCACCAACACACCTGAGTCAAATTAATGAGTCATTGTGTAGAACCTGATTGGCTGTTAGAGCCACCTAATTTGACTCAGGTGTGTTGGTGCAGGGATACATGGAAAACCTGCTGGATTGCGGCCCTCGTAGGACCGAATTGAGTAGCCCTGGTATAAACCTTCTCAGACTGATCTGAAACTGCTTCTCTCAGACTACACTCACACTACCGCATGTCTTAATGTTCAAATACGATTGTTTCCAGAAAAGATTTTTTTATGTAGTTCACATCATTCAAATTTGACCTCGTACATGGCCCTGAAGTGATCTGTACGTACAGAGGAAGACGTGACGTCACACGCTGTGTTTATGGAGGTAAACATGGATGCTACACTTGTTAACGTGTTTATCAGTTGTGAAAGTCTTGTGCAATCAGAGCCGGAAAAAATGGCGATATACCACTGTTCAGTCTGTTGTTTACATATTATCTTACCATTTCTCGCCTCTTCCGCCGCAGAATTGTGACGTCAGTCTCACTTTAGTGATGTAAAAGTCGGATGAAATGCAAGATAACTGTTCAGACTGAGGCCGCTGTGAAAAAGATCGGGTATGTATCTGATCTACCAAATAAAAAAGTGGCCTGGGCCGAATTTGAAAAGAATCCGATTTGTGCTGTTCAGACTGTCATAAAAAAAATCTGATATGGATCACATATGGGAAAAAAAGTTGGATTCGAATCCCTGCAGTGTGAACGAAGCCTTAGGTCATTGCTGATGTCTTTCCTCCTTGGCATTGCGTTAGCTCACCTGAATGCTGCAGACCTGCAAACTGAAAACAATTCTGCTTTTATAGAGGTGGTCACACTGAAAATGATCAATTAATCAATTGCTTTCGATTAGCGTGACTTAGTTGTGACTGACCTTTATAATTCATCTGGAAGCACTTGGCAAATATCTTTTTGTTTTTTTGTTTATTTAAGGTCGTATTTTCCAAATCTAAGACCTGGTGAGGATGTAGTTTTTTTTTTTTTTTTTTGTTAGAACTGAACGAGGTTGTACTTTCTTTAAAATGACTGTAGATATATTACAAAAATCAAACATCAAGCTGAGAGAAAATGCTGTTAAACCTGATCATATTTGATGGTTTTGAACTGATCTGCCATCTAAAAGCACCACAACACATCACATTCTTACCTTTACATTAAAACCTCAACACACCCCTCTCCCACCTGACCTTCATCTCTAACAAACATCATCACCAAATCTTAATGATCAGCTGTCCTTCACCCCAGAAACCCAGGTCCTAAGCGCGCTCCAAAAGCATGATGGGAGAGAGAATGTAGCCAGTAAGGGAGCCTGCTGGCTGGCAGTGTATCCGTGTGTGGACCAGAATGTCTTACTTGCCTTGTGTTACATGTTGGCATGGCAGCAGTAGATGAGTACTACTGAACAAATTATGAGCGCAGACTTAACGATCTTACGGGCCCCTAGCTGGGGACAAAGTGGGGGGACAAAAATGAAAGAGCTGTGAGTATCAACGTAGTGGAAGTGACTGCAAGTATTCATAAAAAATTAGTCAGTGAATAATAGACATCAGGCTGCATGAGCTCTGCTAATTAAGAGTTAATGAGACAGAATGGACAGTTAGAATTAAAATCTCTGCTTATCAGCACAAACATTTACTCACACCTGAGAGGAAACTAACTCAGAAGAAATATTTACTCTGTGCAAAGAGAAAGTCCAGCATTCATTTTAACAATTTGAAGCATTTCTGGAATTATTTAGTGATTTTTTTTGGTGCATAAATCTGAACTTTAATTGATGTTTTGGGTTTACATTATACACTCAGACCACTTTATGAAGTCCACCTTCTAGTCCCAGGTAGAACCTCCTTTTCCCTCCAGAACTGCCATAATTCTTGGTGTCATAGCTTCAACGAGACATTGGAAACATTCCTCAGAGATTTTACTCCATATTGACATGACAGCATCACACAGTTGCTGCAGAATTGTCGGCTGCATCCATGATGAGAATCTCCCGTTCCACCACAAGAAAATATCCCCCACACCATTACACCACCAGCAGCCTGAAGCGTTGATCCAAGGCAGGATGGATCCATGTTTTAATGATGTTTCCACCAAATTCTGAGCCTAGCATCTGAATGTGGAGCTGAAATGTAGACTCATCAGACCAGGTTGGACGTGTCGTGTGCTCAGAGATGATATCCTAAACCAGTGCTGATCTGACTTCCTGTTTCCTTTCTATCATCTTCAACCAGTCTGCCCATTCTCCTCTGACAACAACAAAACATTCTGGTCAGAGAACTGCTGCTCACTGGATATTTTCTCTTCTTCAGACCATCCTCTGTAAACCCTAGAGAAGGTTGTGTGAGAAAATCCCAGTAAATACTCAAGACCAACCACCATGCCACGTTTAAAGTCACTTAAATCCTCTTTCTTCCTCATTCTGATGCTCAGTTTGAACCTCAGCAAGTCATCTTCACCATGTCTACATGACTAAATGCATTGAGTTGCTGCCATGTGATTGGCTGATAAGCGATTATGTAACTGAACAGGTGGGCCTAATAAAGTGGCCTGTGAGTGTATATTGAGACCAAATTCCAACTTTTTCCCCTTTTAGACAACTAAGGTATTATAGGAGTTGCTTGTTCTCCATTTGTGGTTGTGGATCTGCTTTATATTTGATGTCTGGGACCATGTTGTCACTAACACATATAACAGCATGTCTATCTATTGTTGGCGGCTGCTGTTCTCTGCAGTGGTGCGTCTACTCCACATGCTGCCATTTTTTATTGTAAAGACTTCACCGCTTTATAATATGTCCACTGGAGCAGGACGTCTGCATGTAAAATAATCACGTTTCACTAAAATCTTCAGATGTTTTGGTTCGTTAAAGGTGTTAAATTACCTCATCTAATGTTTAAGTATCAGTGTACAAAAATATTCCATTAACAAGGACATTAAAAAAATCATAAATCTCCAACCTGTGAGGCAGGAATCAGGACATATTTAACATCTGGACTTTATTAATAATTTCATTTTAATCTATTACTGATGTATTTTGCATTAAAACTTGTTGCAACTGTGGAAATTGATTAATAAGGCAGGTGGGGTGTTTTTTTGTTTGTTTTTTTAACCACAAATAGCCTGAAAACGAAACAAAACTCACCAAAGAAATCCAGAAAGGCAAATAACGGATATTTTAAATGCTCTCTAAAAGCGGACTTTTTCTCTGAAACACAAATAATGCGTCACTTTATTTGCTTTTCATGTAAATATTCTGGACTTTGCTTACCTTTTTAACTCAGTATGCTTAGCATGAGAAAGTTACAATCACTGATTGTTTAACATCAGTGATTTAAAAACATAAGTAATTATCAGATTAATAACATATACAAGACATTTAAAAGCACTCTAGTGTTACTTTGACCAAGTTATTTTGCTTTGTTTGTGTAAAAACACCATAGAGTATGTTTGCTATCACGTGTTTAATTTAGCTGTCTTCTACAGGAGGTTTGATTATTTAATGTCACAAAGAGACCTAAATCATTATTTGCGGAGTGTTTCAGTGAGTCAAAAAAGCTCAGAGTGAGAGAAAAGTGAATAAACATGAGTGCACCTTTGCAGGCTGCTGTTAGTTCAATACCTGGTCGTCATTAAGGTAGTTTGGCAGGCCTCCGATGAAGAGTTTATGGGGGGAATCAGGGACGACTGTGGAGACAACACCTGGAGACAACACAATCAAAGAAGAGACGTCAAAGAAGAGGCTGTTAGAGAGGCGGACTTGGGGCTGGAAGACCCAGGTTCAAGTTATTGGACTGGCCAACCTGAGCAAGGGCCTTATCGCCCGGGTGCCTGAACACGGCGCCCACTGCTCCCAGTAAAATGTAACTAGTGATTGGTCAAATTCATTAGACATTACACATTTCAGTGTATTACCTTTAGATTTATACTGACAAAAAAGATTTTTCTTCTTCTATCGTTGAGGTAGAAAATGAAAAGGTTTGTTTGGTAAAACAAACCTGGAACGTGGAAAGCTGGCTGCTCTGAGATTCCGGGTAAAGGCCGATAGTCATGAGGTCGTCTGATCTTCAGCGACTGACCCTGGAAAATGATGCCGTCGAACGCCATGGCCTGCGTCGTCTCATCTACAGATCGAAACTAGACGGGAAGCTTACGTTAAGACACAATAAAAAGTCGGATATCACACAATTTCCAAAAGAGCTGTTCAGAGTGGCCACCTAACCTTTAATCCCCACTAATCCTAAAGAAAGTTACAAAAAATAAAACAAGAACAAAGATTATTTCATTTATTTGTGATATACACAAACACACATGCGTATATATTTTTCCTCGTCTTTCCATCTGGTTTTCTTGCTCCTGCAGCAACATTTCTGTGAGTTTTTAGGAACTGCTGCT